>NW_005842564.1:394868-501757 GCF_000455745.1 Alligator sinensis | reverse complement strand
GGGGGGACAGGGACTCCCCCAGTGCCTGTTGATCCACCCTGACTAGTTTATAGCAGGCCACAAGATCCCCCCTCAGCCTTCTCTTCTGGAGGCTGAACAGGTTCAGGTCCCGTAACCTTTCCTCATAGGACCTGCCCTGCTGTCCCTTGATCATGCGAGTGGCCCTCCTCTGGACCCTCTCGATGCTGTCCACATCCCTCTTAAAGTGCGGCTCCCAGAACTGGACGCAGTACTCCAGCTGCAGCCTGACCAGTGCCGCATAGAGGGGGAGGATCACCTCCTTGGTCCTGCTTGAAATGCATCTGTGGATGCATGACAAGGTACAGTTGGCCTTCCTAGCCGCCTCCCCACACTGCCAAGCCATGTTCATCTTGGAGTCAATAATGACTCCAAGATCCTTTTCCACCTCCATGCTAACAAGAGGGGAGTTCCCCAGCCTGTAGGTATGGTGCCGGTTGTTCCTCCCCAGGTGCATCACCTTGCACTTGTCTGTGTTGAACCCCATCCTGTTCTCCTCCGCCCATCCTTGTAACCTGTCAAGGTCCAACTGTAGCCTATTGCTCCCTTCTATTGTGCCCACATCCCCCCACATCTTGGTGTCATCAGCAAATTTGAACAGGGTGCTTTGCACCCCCTCATCCAAATCACTGATGAAGATGTTGAACAGGGCAGGTCCGAGGACCGAGCCCTGTGAGACCCCACTGCCCACGTCCTTCCAGGCCGAGAAGGACCCTGAACATGTTGCAGGACAACTCATTATGGCACAACTAATATATTAATCATACCATAAATCTAACATCTGCTAGGGCTTTATATCACAAAGGTTTCTGAAAAGTATTAGGTTGGTATATTTAGAGAATGAAGGCTTCTTTCTGGCCACAAAATAGAGAACATAGGAGATACTGTCTTCCTCAATCATGACCTGGACTGACCACCATTTCTACTACCAGAGAAGTATGCCACTCTTTCTAGATCCTATAGACACTATTGTCAATACTGCCAGTTTTGGTGGCAGTTTTGTGATAGGTACATTTTTTCACTAAGAACAGGACTGAGACTACAGTTCAAATTAGCACAAATAGCAATCTGATCCATGGCATATCTGCACCCATAACTCCCTGTTCCTTTTTCTTCTATAGTTTGTTATACTATTAGCAGTTGTAAACATATACTTGTTTTTCAATCATACAAGGGAAGATAGAGAAAATATAACTATCTGTATTCTGTTCTGTGCGGCATCTTTTTTCTCTTAAAAAATGCACAGCAACTGCAAAAATAGAAATGCACATCAGCAGCTCCACCAATAGCCCTGCACAACAGCTATGCAGCCCTCACATCATCGAGGGATAGGACATTCATGTCCTCTGCTCTGCAAACAGGATGGGAACAGCCACCCCCACCAATGAAACAACGAAGGGTGATGTTGGGGGAGACTCCCTGCTACAGGGCACAGAAGGAGCCATTTCTTATCTGGACCTTTTTGCTTGAGGGGTCTACTGCCTTCCAGGAGCCAGGATCCGAGATGACACAGAAAGGATCCCTAAGATAGCCCACCCAACGGATCACTACCACATGTTTCTTGTCCATGTGGGCACCAATGATACGGTGACATCATGGGAGAATCATGGGTACTACAAGACCATGCGGATGAAGCTTCAGGACCTAGGGGCACAAGTGGTCTTCTCCTCAATCCTCCCATTCAGGGGCTGAGGACAACGAAGGGAAGAGTGCATTGAGGAGATCAACTGAAGACTTCAGAGGGAAATCACGGTCCTCTTAAGAAAGAAGAAAGAGGATTATAAACAATGGAAGCTTGGGGCGGTCCCCAAGGAGGACTATTCCAGGATGGCCCACATTTGCATGGAACAGGCTAAAGACAGGCTAAAGCAGCATTCGAACTTAGATTAGCAATGGGAATCAAGGACAACAAGAAGTCCTTCTTTAGGTACATAGGGAACAGGAAGAAAACAAATGGGAATGTGGGGCCATTGCTCAACAACTCAGGAGAGCTGGTTACTAGCACTCAGGAGAAAGCTGAACTCCTGAATGGCTACTCTGCCTCAGTCTTTCACTGGACCAAGGGGAAAACCATGCCAGGTAGAGTACAGGATAAGAACAGTAGGAATAATCCTATTATTCCTACTATTGCCATAGAATTGGTATATGATCAATTAATAAAATTAGATGCATCCAAGTCAGCAGGACTGGATGATCTTCTTCCAAGAGTGCTGAAGGTGCTGACCAAAGTCATTGCAGAACCCCTGGCAAAACTCGTCCGCAAGAGGAGGCTGAGAGGTGATCTTGTGGCTGCCTACAAACTCATTGGGGGGGCCAGCAAGAAATAGGGGATATAATGTTTACCGGGGCACCTGTCAGGGTAACTAGAAATAATGGCCACAGACTGGAAGAGAGCAAATTCAGATTGGACATCGGGAAAACATTCTTTACAGTGAGGGTTGCTAAAATATGGAATATGCTTCCAATAGAGATGGTGCTGTCCCCTTCCTTGGAGGTATTTAAAAGGAGATTGGACAGACACCTGGCTGGGGTCATCTGACCCCAGGACTCATTCCTGCCCGGGGCAGAGGTTCAATGATCTAATAGGTCCCTTCTGACCTTAACATCTATGAAACAACTCATGGTGCTCTGGAGAAGTCCCTGAGGACTGGAAGAGAGCCAGTGTTGTGCCCATCCACAAGAAGGGCACGAGGGAGGACCCGGGTAACTACAAGCCAATCAGCCTAACTTCCATTCTAGGGAAAATCCTAGAAAAGCTCATCGAGGAGTCTTTCTGAGATAAGCTTGCAGAAGGCAAGATTCTGAATGACAGCCAGCATGGCGTCATTGCAGGCAGGTCTTGCCTTACCAACCTCATCTCCTTCTATGACCAGGTAACTCACCACCTAACACGAGAGAACAGGTTGACATTGTATACCTATCCTTCCAAAAAAGCCTTTGATCTAATATCCCACAATGTCCTCATGAGAAAATTGGAGGATTGTGGGTTTAACTCTGAGACAGTCAGGTGGGTGAGAAACTGGCTGCAGGATAGGACCCAAAGAGTCATAGTGAATAGATCTGTGTCATCCTGGCCAGAAGTGGTCAACAGTGTCCTGCAGGTGTCAGTGCTCAGTGCAGTACTTTTCAACATCTTTATTAATGATTTGGATGGGGGGGTGAAGAGCTCACTGGCCAAGTTCGCGGACGATGCCAAGTTATGAGGGAGCATGGTCATGCCTCAAGATAGGCTACAATTACTGGCAGACCTAGGCAAGCTTGCAAGTTGGGCGGATCAGAACCTGATGAAGTTCAACACTGAGAAATGTAAAGTGCTCCATCTCGGGATAAGCAATCCCCAACACATCTACAGGCTTGATGGCACCAAACTGACTAGCACCATGAATTAAAGGGATCTGGGCATAATAACAGACCACAGTATGAATATGAGCCAGCAGTGTGATGTTGTAGCTAGTAGGGAAATAATACTCTGGTATGCATCAATCGATGCATCTCTAGCAAACCAAGGAGGTGATTCTTCCGCTCTACTCAGCACTGGTGAGACTGCAGCTGGAGTACTATGTCCAGTTCTGGGCACCACACTTTAACAAGGAATGGACAAGCTTGAGAGAGTCCAAAGAAGAGCCACTCGTATGATCAGAGTCTTAAAAAGAAAGCCATACAAGGAAAGGCTGAGGGAGCTGGGACTCTTCAGACTGAGAAAAAGTCTGAGCGGGGGACCTGGTAGCAGCTTACTGCTACACTAGGGGAGTACATCAAGAACTCAGTGAGCAACTGTTCACCAGGGCACCCAAGGGGAAAATGAGGAATAATGGCCACAAACTCCTGGAAGATCGATTCAGGCTCAACATTAGGAAAAACTTCTTCATAGTCAGGGTGTCCAGAGTGTGGAATAAGCTCACTCCAGAGGTAGTGCAATCACCTATCCTGGAAATCTTCAAGAGGAGACTAGACAGTCACCTTGCTGGGGTCACCTAGCCCCAGTTATCTTTCCTGCTTGGTGCAGGGGGATGGACCCAATGATCTTCTGAGATCCCTTCCAGCCTTACAATCTATGAATCTATCAGATGGTGTCACCATGTAGGCTTCAGATTCCTCAACCTTTGTAGACAGCTTGATGGCAGTGGTCTGCATGCAAGAGACAGTATTCAGTTCCCGGGCAGAGGGAGGAAGCTCTTGTCTATGAGAATCACCGATTTGCTGAGGAGTGCTTTAAACTAGGCATGACTGGGGGAGAGGGGAAGGTTTCATTGCTGTACATGAAACCACTACTGTACACAAATCCCCTTTCCATGATTACCCAGGAAAGGGCATCGACGTAGTGGACATCCAGATGAACACCAATGCCCTGAGATACTTGCATAGTGACAGAAAACCTGAGGTGACCAGAGGAAAACTCAGGTGCCTTTATGGAAATGCCAGAAGCATAGGCAAACAGGAGGAACCAGCTCTCCTTCTGATAGCTGACAAATTCAACCTCATAGGGTTGATAGAGACCTGGTGGGACCGGGCAGTGGATATTGATGGCTATAGGCTCTACAGGAAGGATTGCATTAGGAAGAAAGGAGGAAGAGTGGCTCTCTATGTGAAACAGTGGTACCCCTTCCCTGCAGGTCAGGTTTGATAGCAGGGAGAGGTCCCTTGAGACCCTCTGGGTCAAGATGCAAGGGGGTTCAGAAGAGGGAGACCTGATGGTGGGAGTCTACTACAGGCTTCCCTGCCAAGAAGAGGAGAACAATCAGGCATTCTCCAGGTAACTGACTGAGGCAGCCAGTACTAAAGACTTGACTGTCATGGGTGACTTCAACTCCTCTGACATCTGTTGGGGGACCACTCAGCCAGCTCCAGCTGGTCAGCCAATTTCATGGCAACTCTTGATTGCCTGTTTCTGTCACAGGATGTCGAAGGACCGACTAGGCAGGAAGCCACTCTGGACTTAGTGCTTACCAAAGGGGAGGACACGGTAGGGGATAGGGACCTGAGGATTGGTGGTACTCTGGGTGACAGTGACCATGATCTGATTAGGTTCACCATCCACTGGAAGGCTAGGATTTCAGCTAGTAGAACAGAGATCCTCAATTTCAGAAGGGCAAACTTTAACAAATTCAGTTAGTCTAGTTAGAAAGTCCCTCTGTGACCACAAACTGGAGGATCTGGGGGTTCAGGAGTAATGGTGCCTCCTCAAAGGAGCAATCCTCTCTGCTGAAAAAGAGGCCATTCCCATGAGATCCAGAAGTGGGAAAGGAGCCAAGAGACCCACTTAGCTCAACAGAGATATTAGAAAACTTTTGAAAAAGAAAAAAGACACATAGAGGCAATGGAAAAAAGGACTGGCAACCAGAGAAGAGTTTACTCATATAAACAGGGTCTGCAGGTATGAGATACGGAAAGCCAAACCAGGCATGGAGAGTAAGCTAGCATCCGAAATTAAGGAAAATAAACACACAGTCCTTCTACTGGTACATGGGGAGCAAGAAAAAAAATTGAGCTCCACTATAGGACCCCTACTGAATATGAAGAAGCAGGCCACAGTAGATCCCCATGAAAAGGCAGAGCTCCTAAATGGTTACTTCACATCAGTATTCCAGAAAGCTAACAGGAGCTGCGCACCTGTCCAGAGGCCCAGGGAATATGGGGAAGTCAACACACAACATGAAATCAGCCCCGACCAAGTGAGGGTCCTCCTAGACAATTGGACGTTTTCAAGTCTGTTGGCCAAAACGACCTACATCCAAGTGTCCTAAAAGAACTGGCTAAACTCACAGCAGGGCTTTTGGTGAAGCTATTTGAAAAAGTCGTGGAACTTGGGAGTGATCCCACATGACTGGAAGACGACCAACGTAGTACTCATCTTTAAGAAAGGGAGGAGGCATGACCCTGAAAACTATAGACTGGTTAGTGTGACTTCAATCCTAGGAAAAACTTTAGAAAAAATTATTAAGGAGGCCATCAAATGACAAGCTTGTAGCTGACAGTGTATTAAGAAACATCTAGCATGGCTTTGTGGTGGGTAGATCATGCCTAAGGAACCTGGTGTCCTTCTACATCCAGGTAACTAACCAGCTGGACAAGGGATATGAGGTAGACATAATTTACCTAGACTTCAGTAAGGCCTTTTACTCTGTCTATCCATGAAATTCTCTCAGTTAAACTAGAGAGTACTGGCCTGGACCAGCCTACAATGAGGTGGGTGAATAACTGGCTTAGAGGCTGGTCCTAGAGAGCTGTAATCGACGGGATGGCCTAATCCTGGAGGGCTGTCTCCAGTGGTGTCCAACAGGAATCGGTGCTTGGATCCATGCTTTTCAACACATTTATTAATGACTTGAAGAGGTGGAATGCTCTATGATTAAGTTTGCCAATGATGCCAAGCTGTGGGGAAATGCAAGCACACCAGAGGATAGGGTAAGGATCCTGCATGACATAGACAGACTGGTTCTATGGGCTGATCAGAATCAGATGAGGTTCAATAGGAAAAGTGTCAGGTCCTTCACCAGCGTAGGAAGAACCTTCACCATAACTATAGGATAGGTGGTAGCCCACTGGCTGGCACAGCATCTGAACGGGACCTGGGGGTCACAATCAACCAGAAGATGAATATGAGCCAATAGTGTGATGAAGTTGCCAGCAGGGCAAATAGAACTCTGGCCTGCATCAGCCGATATGTTGCCAGCAGACCCAGAGAGGTGCTTCTCCCTCTCTACTCAGCACTGATGAGGCCACAGCTGGAGTACTGTGCCCAGGTTTGGACACTGCACTTCAAGAAGGATGAGGATAAGCTTGAGAGGGTGCAGAGAAGGGCCACCCATATGATCAGGGGCCTGGAGGATAGGTCATATGAGGAGAAACTCCAGGAACTAGGCTTGTTCCGTCTGCATAAGAGAAGGCTGAGAGGTGACCTGATAGCTACTTACAAGTATATCAGAGGGGAGCAACTCTTCAGGAAGGCACCCATGGGGAGGATAAGGACCAATGGTCACAAACTGTTAGAGGGAAGATTTAGACTGGGTATAAGGAAGAACTTTTTCTCCATAAGGGTAACTAGAACCTAGAACACACTCCCAGCAGAGGTGGTGCAAGTCACCATCCTTGGAGGTGTTCAAGAGTTTGGACAAGCATCTCTTTGAGCTAGTTTGAGCTCATTAACCTCCTGCTTATGGCAGGGGACTGGATTTGACGATCTTACAGGTCCCTTCCAGTCCATTGATTCTATGAAACATATATATCTTTGTTTGAAAGTATTTCTTATAAATAATTATTAACTGTTCCTAACTCTTGTTTGAACAATGCATGATGACACTATGTCATACTATTCAGCACTTACCAGGAGGGGAAAAATGTTATCTTCTACACTTTAAGAATGTGTTTCAAACAGTAGATTAATTTTAAAAATAGGCATCACTGTAAAATAAAGAACTTGGCTCAACCCTTTTTAGCAAAATAATAATAAAAACAATTAAAAATAAGTTGCAAGTGGAATGAAAGTAAATGAAACAGGGTACAGATTTGTATGCAAGCTTTTGTGCCCTGTGACCATAAAATAGGAGTTCCCAAAAAGAGTTTTATGAACCACCTGTGGTCCACAGAGCACTTGAAGGGCTTTTCTCCTTGTTTCCAGCTGTAATATCACATTAAAGACAACTAAAAATACATTAACTACTTCTCCATGCAAGTAATTTCTATAGTTGTTGCAAAGATGTTATATGGCTGCAAGTAGGAAGAGAGAGGAGTGTATAGTTATTAATAGAAAAGGAGGGGGTTCAAAAGACAATCACTTTATTAAAGTGAAGTCCATAATATGGTAAATTTTGAAACTTTCTGCCACAGAATCATTCTCAAGGGTCACTTTCAGTGTTTCCCTATTATTCTGAATTCCAGTAAATTATATCCAACAGTTAAAGTTAAATGTCTGATTAGTACCTTAAGCAAATGCCTGCTCTGAAACATCTGGTTACAGTTAGCAATGTGCCTAAGTACCTTGCTGAATCAGGGCTCATTTGCTAAATAAATTACTACAGATGGTATTTGGGTTTTTAGTAAAAACACATTAAGTGACATTAAATGGATTGCATGGAGCTGTTTCAATATCAAGTCACTTGGTAAAAGAATATTCGATATCTTCCATGTTGCTAGATTTTTGGTTATAGCCATGTTGCTCTAAGGACATAGGCAGGCAAGGTTCTTTGGGTAGATGTGATATCTTTTATTAGACCAACTGAGTAGTAGAAAAATAGTTCATTGCAAGCTTTCAGGCCCAATCACCCTTCTTCAGGTACAGGGAGTCTCTGCTGTTCTGAGATCTCCAAGGAATGAAAGAAGCTAAAAGTGTGACAGGATGTCAGTGTGAATGTAAACAGGTGTAAATTAGGAAAATAAAAAAAAAGATGGGGGCGGGGGGAGAAGAAACAAGAGGGAAAAATGCCAAAGGTAAGTAAGGGAGACTACTGTACTTGCATTCTCCAAGGTAGAAAAGAGGCTGTCTGTGTTCTTATGCACCCAAATGAGAATTTTCTAGATGCATGAGTGACATTTTGGACATTTATACTAGGGCTGTGCGAAGCTTCGGTTGCTGATTCAATTCGAATCTGAATTGAATCAGGAGACCCTTTAATCTCTGCAAATTGAATCAGAACCCTCTGAAATGATTCAGAAAAATTTGACGATTCAGACAGACACAACTTTAAATGTTTTTTTTTACATACTTCAAGGTACAAGGCGGCTCGTTTATGCTGAAATGGTGGGGTGGATGGAGTATCCCACAGAAGCATGGAGGGGTCCCCAGCATGCTCGACAGCGGACCTGGAAGTGGACCAGAAGCACTTCTGATCCACTTCTGCCCTCTCGGCTCAGCAACTGGTGCCTCCTGGGTCTGGGGGGGACACTGCGTTGCCAACTGCTGAGCTGGGAGAGCGCGGGGAGGCCCCCAGCGTACTCAGCAGCAGACCCGAAAGGGGACCGGAAGTAGTTCCAGTTCACTTTTGGGTTCACTGCCAAGCATGTGGGGGGCCCCCCCATGCTCCTGTGGGATGGTCCATCTGCCCCATCATCTCAGCATTTGTAAGCCACGCCTGGTACCTTGAGTTATGTAGAAAAAACATTTAAAGCTGTGTCTATGGCGATATCTCTGATTCGCTGAATCAGCATTGAATCTTAAGATTCAGATTCGGCTGAATGAAATCGGGGACAGTGATCTGAACCAATCAATCAAATCACTGTCCCGATTTAATCTGAATCCAAATTGAATATGGCCCGTTTTGCACATCCCTAATTTATGCACAGTTAGCAAGTGCTTACACATCCATGGACCATGGATAGGTAAGCAGCCCTCTGGCTGCTGAGTATATGCAGTAGGCTATGCACTGACTAGGCAACTATGTGGCTATGTATGTATGTACACTGGGTATGAAGAAGTTATAACATTCTACCTGGCAAAAATCCAGGACTAGTGGGTGTTAGATGCTGGAGGAGAATGATACCTAATGTTTAGCCACAGTAGCTTGGGGGTTAGGGCAGTGGGAGACCAGGTTCTGGGCCCCAACCTCCCCACTCAGACGAGGTTGTAACATGTAACTTTCGACTTACAACCAAACCACAGATCAGGCATTATCCAGTCCTCCTTTGGGATCTGGTTCCATGGGCAACAGAGAGAGGGAGACATTTGGGGCTAAGAGAAAGAGAACAAACTAGAGGGTGTGAGCTCAGTGATACGGATGCTGCACTAGGGAGGAGCAGGCCCTTTCTCTCTGAGACAGAACCCTTCCCTAGCACTCTCTAGCCACTGACTATTAAATGCAAGGGGCATTGGCTCAGCTTCAAAAGCAGGGCTGAAGAGGGGACTGGATAATGTCTAACCCGGGATACTGCCTGGTTAAAGCTTATCTGCCCACACTATAAAAGGTAACAGAATTGTAACCTGTGTGTAAAATGCTATGTACATGTTTTGAAAATGATCATTTGGGTGAGTAAAGGGTCACAGAATTTGGCCCAGAGAGCACAAATGAGAGGTAACTACTTGCCCGATAGTATGTCACCATTATAGACAAGGCAGGCCAGAAGACTACAGAAATTTCTAAGCTCTCTTTTTTTTTTTTGATAGATGCTTTGCAAGAGCTTTTCAGCTTTTCTTGATTTTGCAGACCTTGTTGTATTTATCATTTTCTTGAAAAGAGCCTCCCTCTGCTCTCCACCTTGCTAGTTAACCATATCTAGCTACAAGTCATACCTAGTTACTTGAACCACAGGTACATCTAGGACAATTACACTTATATTTAATTTACATGGTTCCAATGACCAATTTATAATTTGTACCTGAACTTACAACACCTCTTCATATTAAAAGGCCTGTGCTTCATGTGTCCACTTTCTGTTTAAGGCCTGTTTTCTTTTCACAGCTTGACTACTGCTCGCCACATTCAGTTTACTATTCAGTTTACTCTCAGTTGCAGGAGAGGCAGCACCCCCAAGGTCCTAGCACCTGCCTTTGTGTATAATATGATTATATATGCCTATATTTATTTGCACCTGCATTGTTCACTCATTTGGGTCACTGATGTATCTTTGATAAAACCAGTACTTGTTCCAAGAAACCCTGTTTGCAAAATGTCTACTTTATGTTGCAGCAGTAGTGCCAAGGTTCTCTCACCTTAGACCAGTCTCCCATTCTCCAAACGTAGCATTTAGAATAGTCCTCACAATCTTCTGCTTCTTTCGGTCTTGTGGACAAAACACACTTTTTGCGGGGATTGGTACACCTCACTGTTCGATGTCGCACTCCTTTGCCACATTTTACAGAGCACTGCAGGAAACAGAAACGTGTGATTTACAACTGTGCAACATCCATAAATGACTGGGTATTCAATCTAGAGGATTTAGGCAGCCTCCAATACGATTCTGATAAAAGACTGGGCAATATTCACTCTAGTAAAAAGTTACTTTAAATCAGGAGTTGGAATCCTACAGTTTGCAGGCTGTATCTGGCCTTTGAAGACACTAGATCCAGCCCATAGGTAACTGGCTGCACACTCCAGCTAAGGCAATGGAGGAGGCACCCCCAGGGTCCTAGTGCCCAACTTTTTGTCTCTATTCCCTTCCCAGCATCTGCTGATCATCGAGGAGCTGTGGGGAATGCAGCCTGCAGTGGGAGCTGGGTCATAAGCAGCAGCCCATGGTTGCAAAAGCTTTAAATAAAATATAAACCCTCCTTTTAATTAATTAATATAACTGGTAGTAATGGTAGGTCACAGAAGACATAAATTGCCTTTGGCTTTAAAATATAAATGTTTTTCCTTCTTACTCTACCAAAGAAGTACCCAAAGAAAATACTGGAACATTAAGGTGTGCTTATATCTAACATAGATATTTATTTGTCTGGGGAACATTAGTCACAGAAATTGCACAGGAGTGAAGGACAAAGGAGTGAATACACCAAGTTAACCATGAATCCTCTTGGGCCTCCTGTTAGATTAAAATTAAAT
Source organism: Alligator sinensis (assembly GCF_000455745.1). NCBI lineage: Eukaryota > Metazoa > Chordata > Crocodylia > Alligatoridae > Alligator > Alligator sinensis. The sequence goes on along the minus strand of NW_005842564.1, from coordinate 490,265 downwards.
TAAAATTAAAAAACTGAAGACTTCAGTGGTTTTGTGATTACTCTATTCTCGTTGGTTCTGATGCTGAACTAGTTAAGATAAGGATTAAAACAGAAGTACACAAAACCCCCTTATAACAGTGTATGACATCCAAATATATAATGGATGTGCGCACACCCACAAAATAAAAAGTAATAGAGGAAAGTTAAATGAGAAATAATGTAAGAAATTCTAACTACTGTTTTCAAGAAAAAGGTGGAATAAAACTTCAAAAAATCCCTAAATGCAAATAATAGACCTTCTTTGGAATTCATTTCAAAATTGCAAAATTATATATTAAAAGTATATATGTAGCAGTCCAATTTGTTTTACCACATCTCTTTGCTACAATTAAAAAAAGAAATCTATTGGAGCAATAATGTGTGAAAACTGCCTTAAAATAGCATGGCTGTGTACAGTTGGAGGAGATGGCAGACAAGTTTTGGCTTTTAAGAGCCCTTCTTCAGAACTAGGAAAGGAAGGTCCTGCTTTGAGCAACAGGTTGGACTGGATGATCTCCTGAGGTCCCTTTCAACCCTAATTTTCTATAATTCTATGAAGCAGTTACAGTCCAAGCTAGGTGCAATTCAGAACAACTAATTTAGTTTAACCTCATTATGCCAATTAATTTGACCACTTGAAAGGGAAGTGGGAAGTGATCTGTCAAGCAAATAAACAGCAGAGAGAACAAGTAAGAGCTAAGCTATATAATGATGCATCAAAGCAAGGTCTTGGTCCATGGTTTTTGATGTGCAGTCGAGTGATGAATTTCTGTTCACAGGCCCATTTTCTGAAGGAATTGTTTTAGATGCCCTTTGAGGACAAGAACTGTGAGGTCCTGAAAATGAGCAGCCAGTTTGCATTGTGCTTTTCTCCTTACCTCCACACTGTATACTCAACAGATCACCAGATTTCCTTGTTCTCCCTTTCAACTGTCCACTCACCCCACATTGCAGGTCTTCACACTTCCCTTACTTGTCCACTCTCCCCTAGGAAGGTCACAGAACTTAGCTCATCAGGCTGCTACCAATGACTGCTTCCCTCTTTTACTGTGCTCCTTACCTAGTCACATGCCTCTTCACACCCTCTTTCGTCCTTCTGTCTGCCCCACACCCACTACCAGGGATGCTGGACCAAACAGATGGGTGGATGGGTGGGGTCTCCATGGAAACTGTCCTAGGACCCCTGTGGGCAGACTGTACTCCACCAGGTGGATGGGTTGGGGGCTACAAGTGGGCAGGGAGTGGCATCTGGGAGTGGGGCAGGCAGGTGGGGCTGATGCTAGGGCCAGGATCATGGGGCAGAGACAGTACAGGGCCAGGGCCAGGGCCTGCAACAGGTGCCAGTTCTGTGGGCAGGGATGTGAAGGGAGCAGATTGTGGCTCTGCCCCAGGCCCCAGTCCCACACTGTCACCATTTCACGATCTTGACCCCAGCCCACCTGTCCTGCTCCTGGATGCCACCCCCTGCCTGCCCACAACCCCAATCCCATCTGCCCCTCCAAGTGTGACCTGCCTGCTGGGGTCCCACGCCAGTCTCCATGGAGACCCAGCCTGTCCACATTCTTCCTCCAGTGCCCCTAGCAGTGGGTGTGGAACAGACTGGGAATGACAGTCCAGCTGCCATGCTGCCCACACCCCACTCCATGCCCAGGAGGTGGTAGGACCAGCTGCACATGCCACAGCCTGGACTGCCCCCCACACCTGGGCCAGGTGCGGCCAAGGGACCCACCATGGGCCAGATAAAATCCCTTGGCAAGCCATATTTTCCCACCCCTGGACTAGAACCTGCCAATTGCTGCTACCGTTTGTCTGTCTCCAGATGCTTTTTTTTTTTTTCTTCATAGACATTAGAGCTGGAAGGGACCTTGGAAGATCATCGAGTATAGCCCCCTGCCCAAGCCGAGGATCCCAGCAGGATAAGCATCCAATTTACTCTTGAAGGTGTTCAATGTAGGTGCTTGAACCACCTCCAATGGCAGGCTATTCCAGACCTTGGGGGCTTGGACAGTAAAGAAATTTTTCCTTATGTCCAGCCTGAAATGGTCTTACAGTAGTTTATAACCGTTTGACCTCGTCATCCCTTGGGGCGCTCTGGTGAACAAACGTTCCCCCAGATACTGGTGGTCACTCCTGATAAACTTATAGGTGGCCATCAGATCACCCCTGAGCCTGCACTTTTTTCATGTGCTGCTAGGACAAATGGAAGAAATATGTAATAAAGAACCCGTCTAAAGACAAAGATAAAGTAAAATAAAATGCACTTAGTTCTATTGGCTCCTAATTACCAGCTGACATTCCCAGGCAGTAAGTAAGTGTTACTTGCATGAGTAACACATCAGTGTCCCCGAGGTGGCTGTGATGCCCCCTGGTGGCTCCGTGACTGTGCTCTGCTCTACCCCTAGGACACCTTCCTGTCTCATTTGCCATGCCTTGATGGTTTATAATATACAGGGAGGTTGCCCACAGGCCTTTGCTAGGCCTCAGGCCCACTGGTTCCAGGGCCCTAGCTGGGCCTCTGTAGTCATCTATGCCTAGCAGAACACCCAAAGCCTTAAGGGCTAATTGTGTGGCTCCAAATCATCCCCTTTACCATGCCCCATGCCTCACAGGTGTTACCAGTATGTTGTTCCCTCTGTTAGGGTTTCAGTCTCTTTGGCCTCTGCCCCTTTAATCTCACTAGGCCTTCTAGCCTAGGCCTACTGAAATTGGACCTGGCTTTGAGGCACTAGCTTCCTTTGTCCTTTCCAGTCACTGGGTCTCTGGCCCCTGTCTGCCCCTGGCCCCTCTGTGGCTGCACCCTCTCTGGTGCTGCTCTGGGCTCAATAAGACATTCTAGTGCCCCCTGCCTCCTTATCTCCTCTTCCAGCATCATCCCAAACCACTGGTAGAAACAAAATAACATAAGCCCATGGGGCTGCTACTTTGTTAACAACAAAGTAGCAGCCCTCTGCCCCTTTAAGGGGGAAAGCCTTTCTCCCCTTGTGCCAGTGTACCTCCCAGCATAGACTCCTTGTGAGCTCCCTGAGCCTCAGCATTTCTACAGGCAGCCAACGGTCAGCTCAGCATCCCTGGGTGGCTCCGCTGGGTAGAAGCTCCTTCCCCTGTGGCAGCCAGGGAGGGACCTCCCCCCGCTGCCAGCCCTGGCCTTAGATTTATATGCTCCCATGGCCCTGCCTACATCTAGTCAGATGACTGTCTGGATTGGCTGCTAATTGCCTCGTTATCAATTGCCCCAGCAACTGGCAGCTGCTGCCCCCTGCCTAGCCTGCAGAGCTCCCTGGCTAGGCTGCTTTTCTTCTTAAAGGAACAGAAAGCCCAGGGCTTTCTGTTACAGCATGCCATGACCTTGTGAAATATTTCAGAACAGCAATGGAGTAAAAGAGGTTAACTGTATACAGAGGCTGTTATTACTCATTCCTGCCTAATAGCAATGGCACCAGAACAGCAGTCTAAAGAGCTGTAAAACCTTTAATCTGAGATGCACCAGTTAATGGTTCAGGATCCATCAATTATTCCAAAGCAGTTAAAGTGAGGCCATGAGGTAACAGTTTTCAGTGGTAAAAATTACAGATAAATCTTGGACAAGAGTTTTCTGTATTGCATCCATGATTTCCAACACCGTTCCCAGAAAATGCCCAGATGCAAACAATAAACAGTGAATATTGCACATACTGCACCTCAGACCACACTCCAGCTTCCCAAACTGTCATGCAATCCTGGCCTTCACAGCGCTGGGCAGATGCAGGCTTTGGCCCAAGACAATCTCTTTCCCGAGCTCTAATCAAGGTACCATTCCTGAGTTGCTGTGTACAGGCTACTTGTCTATTCTGGGTCCCTTTTCCACATGTTCTTGAACATGGAGTCCATTCTGTCATCATCCATCTAAAAAGAAGTATAAATAGGTGAATAATAGGACTTAGGTTGCTCCCATGTTAAAAGAATTGTTCCCCCAGGGGGACACCACTATTCCTAAAAGGCTGCCAGTCCAACACACATATAAGAAATACAATCTAATGTTTAGATTACTACTTCTTTTCCCAATGGAACCCCATTATTCAGAATCCTTTATATAATTCTTTCATTTCCTTTCTCCTTCCTTATAATCACAATCAGAACAGTACCCAAATGTACCGCCAAATACTTTTAAAAAAAAATTACTTACCAGTAACTATTGTTCCCTGAATATTTTCCTTTGCAGATCCACACTGAAGGAATTACATGCCCTTTGAGTGAGCTGTTATAGAAGTCCAAACATGTGCCTCAGAATCCTTTCCCGTATGTGTCCTTCACATCAACTTTACTCAGGACACCTAGTTTAAATCACAACTTCTGGGAGTAAGAAAAGGTCAGTGTGGATCTGCGGAGCCAAAATACTTGGAGAGCTATAGCTGCTGGTATGTAATCTTTCTAGAATGTTCCAAGGCTGATATTCTTGCAGTCCTTAAAAGTCAAACACTTCTGGCATGTGGTGCAATGTGCAGCTGCATCCCAAGAGTGTGGAGCTGTAACTGACAGCATGTTGAAAACAGAAATGTAACGTAGATGTTCTAATGTTCTGAAAAATGTGAGCAGGCGTCGCATTTAAAGATATGTATTTTTTATTATTAGTTCAAAAGACTCAGTTTGAAAATGGGAGCTTGTTAAGAAGAAGGTATGAATAGGTATTCAAAAACTGTTCAGGCTGTTTCTTCTGTTGTTGGCAATAAATACCTACCAATGCAACTTTATACTCAGAGAATTTCCCAAACACACATAGGCATATTACTTTTGAAAAGAAATAATTAGGGCTGTCAATTAATTGCAGTTAATGCTCACAATTAACACATCAATCAGTTTTTGCATTCATTTTTTAATGCATTAATCATGTGCATGGTTTTAGAGCCTACGCCCATGCCCAGGTTCTGCTCCGCCACCTCTGGATCACCCAGTGGGGCAGTGTTGGCAGCACAGAGGACCATAGGACTACCCAGGAACAGGTTCTGGGAAGTTTCAGCAGGGGGTGGGTGGGAAAGAGAGGCATGCACATCGACACACAGGAGCAGCTGCAGCCTTCATACTGCATGTAGAGGAGCACCATACCATGTGGTGTGGAGGGGGAGAGGCAGGGGAGGGCAGATTGAGACCCCCATGGTGAGGGAGAGGTGTACTGGTGAATGGGGCCCCAGGGTGGGTCATGGGATGGAGCCCTGGGTGGCTCCCTGCCACTACACACATACCTGGGGAGGCATAAGGGGCATGTGCCCCTCAGATACATTTGTGAGGCAGAGGCGGGCTGCCCACTGTCAGCTCAACAAGAATTTGGGGAAGATAGCTAGATCCAAAATTAAATTAAAATCTCATGTGTTCTTTGTTTTCCATGTCTTGAAACTATTTTGTGACTAGCATTCCCTGGAGTTTTTTATGAAGAGATCTGAAATTGTAAATTTCTATTTTATCACTTGTATTGTTTAATATCAAACCTTTCTTGATGATATTCACAAGCTATGGAACATAGGTTGACAAAATGTTTGTATTTAGCCATGAAGCATAACTGCACCCTCCTACCTTTGTCTTGAGAGCTGTGCGCTGGCCATGCTGCATCCCCTGCCCACCCACCCACAACATGGCATTGCTTGGCTCCCAGGGCAAAGGCAGAAGGGCACAGAGCTCCAGCCTACAGAGGGTAAACTACCTCTGCCCCATGCACAAATCCAGGAGATAAATGACCCCCACATCTTCCCCCAGGGGTGCACACAGTGGCAGGGGGCCACAACCCCCCCACCCCGGAGCGGGGAGCCCCAACCCCCCCCCCCTGGAGCCCCTGGATGAGCTGCCTGTGGCTCTGTCCCACAACCAGCCCCACCTCAGGGCCCCATTTACCCCAGTCCCTGCCCCTGCCTCACTCCCTCCCTCACTGTGGGGGCCTCGATCTGCCCCCATCACCCCTTCCCTCTCTCTCCACCCCTTCCCCTCCACAGACTTACCTGTTGGGTGCTGTCTGTGTGCATCTGTATCTGCCCCTCAATCCCAAACCACAGCCCCCCTGGCCCTGCTGCTGCTCCGCACTCCTGACCCACAGTACCTCACATGCTGCCAGGGTGTGCGAGGACCTCCCTCCACAGGTTCCAAACCCCACACAAACCCACAGCCCCCCACACCCCACATCCATATGCGATTAAAATTGCAATTAATTGCAACTAATTTTTTTAATCATGCAATTAATTGTGGTAAATGTTTTTAATTGTTTGACAGCCCTAGAAATAATATTTTCCCCTTATAGACTATGACATGCATTCTAAATGACATGTTACTTCAAATGGCATCTTCAGTAGCAACAATTTCTTTCATGTGTGTGTTTATCTTTTGTAACTATAGGTGGTACCTTCATTGTGAGTAAGAGCATAGCAACACATTTAGAAATGATTGTTCACATCTTATTCAGGAGAAGACTGGTCCTATTCGTCTCCCTCAGGTACTATTTTGCCATGTAAAAAGACCCCCCCCCCCCAAAAAAAAAAAACAAAACAGATCCTCGCTATATAAACTGAAATAAAATTTAATCCAGTCAATTCTCAAGAGATATGACAACAGTGATTGTGTCAAACCTAAAATATATTAATCATTTTCAGTTTATATATCTTTTCTTTTCAAGTCTTCGTTCTTTCTAAGCGTATTTTATGTTCAATCACTATGCATGATACATCAAAGTACTTTACTAGTATTACATAATATTTTACTTTTTGCTTTGCTGCACATAAAAATATTCACCCTATCACTGCTATAATTTTGATACTTATTTTGCAAGTTTGATGTTTTCTGAATGCCCATTGAGGTTAATAGACTTTTAGCTTGTGTGAGGCCTATATCACAACATGCAGACCTCCCTCCTATGAAGTATAGCAATGATTATTTTCTGTGTGACTTCTTCATTAACATCCAGAGACTCCCTTCAAGCATACACAAGATATGTAACTTCATCAGCAATTCAAAACATAAGAACAGTAACCACTGAAATATGGCACTGCTGTTATAGTAGGGCAGAGCCACATTGTTCCCCATCATGTACAGAAAATAAGTCAGCTCCTACACCTCTGTGTGTGGCCACCACTGGTAATAAGTAGGGACCTACCTAAATTGTGGCAGAAGTGTGCTGTGCAGCAGTTCCCTTAATCTTGTTCTGTTCACTGTATTGCCCACCACCCACTGATTGACCAAGGGGCTCTGGCAGCCCTGCTACTTGCTGCTGATTGACTGGAAGGCAAAAGCCACAGTTTTAGCTATACCATGGTTTCTGCCTTCCAACTAATCAATGACAAGTGGCGGGGCCACCAGGGCCCCTCTGCCAATCAGTGGCAGGAGCAGCACATGGCAGAGCTTCCACCTCTTTCACAGATCAGGAGGTGAGGGGAGGAGCAGCTGACAGGTGCTCCTTGCCTGCTTTTCACTCATTCCTAGAGTGAGAAGCAACCAATCAGTATGAGAAACAGGCAGGAGGCTTTCCCCTGCTGCTCCAGGCCCCCTGGGAATGAAAGACTGGAATGAGGCCATGTTTTCCCCAAACTGGGATCACCCTAGTCTCAGGAAGGCAGAAGTAGCAGGGGAAAGAGAACAGTTGCAGACTGAACGTCTGTACTGCTCCCTCTTCTGGAATCATTTCTAGAGGTGGAAAGTTTATACTGCTAGGATTGAAAGTTTATATGCAGCCTAAGTGCATTGTTGGTAGGGACTTGTTAGTATCTAAGATTTTTCTCCATTTTACGCTACAATAATACATTTGATGCATTATGTCTTGTGATATTCAGTCATATTTGACTGCAACTATCATGGTATTTGAAACTTAATATCAATTATAGCTTTATTTAACTGAATCACTATCACCTTGTCTGGCATGGCTGCTCATTGCACTTTCGGATCTGTGGTTCAGGCTTTGTTAAATATTTGCATTTCTTGTTGTCCACAAGACTGATATTCTTATTCATAATCTTTGTGCAAGATACAGTTGTCTTTCTTTCTCCTAATAAAAAATAAAAGCAAAAGATAAATCATAAAATGTTGAGTACATAAGCTTGCATGACTGTTATATATGTAGTCTCTGGTAATTTTATCTGATAAAACTATTAAACCATATATCCTTTGGAGGAGGGAAGTGAAAAAAAATTCTGTAAGAGAAACTTATATAATTTTATAATTTAGTTTCTTATATGAACCGTTACAACCCCCCTGTTCAGAGAAGTAAGTATCTTATGAAAAATATCATATACTGAATTCACACTCAGGCTTAGAATAATGTGAAATGTGGTTTCTATGTTATAGAAATAAAATTCTGGAAGCAAAAGATGCCAGGAACCTTTAAAGAAAGCTAAAAGAGATGTGATGATTTATAACTGCACAGAACACAGTGTGGGGTGCACAATACTAAATGTAGAGCAATCTCTAGGAAATTGGTTAAGCAACAACTAACCAGGTAGATGAGTAGGCCAATGCGAGTGAGACCCGACAGAAGTCCATGATTATTTGATTTTTGTCAGTGCTATTAGGATACTTTGAAACAGAATTTCCTGTTAATTTATAATTCATTTCAAATATGCTGTGGAACATGTAAACACATTTGTATGCTCTATAATGAATGTGTGTGCTCACCCACCCATAAACACACAAACCATTTATTTTATGTAACTGTGTAAATCAGTCTGCTTACTGGACTTCTTCTTCCTACTGTCCTTTTTGATTTACTCCACTTAAATATAAAATTGTCCTATGAATATCATCATAATTCCTTCAAGTAAATCTAAAAGCAAAACACTGAATTCTTTCTGTGCCTACTGTATAAGCTATCCTACAGATAATACTATTAAAACATTATAATGGCATTTAATTTATTAATATTTATCCAAAAAATAGATGCTACTGCTTCAAAAAATAACTTACCTCCTCCACACATGGCATCACAGTCCTCCCAACCAGAATGTGTCCACATAAACAGGGGTTCAGACACTTTAGAGCTCTGATTCTCAGGAAGGGGGTCTAGGGGGATAGTGTATTCATAGTGTAGACCATAGTTCTGGTCATGAAAAAGCAGCACCTGAAAGATCCACAAAGTAAATATTCATGCACAGACATTGGAGAAGACAAATTCCAATCTGGGAAGTTAAATATTGGAAAAGTACAGAAGGAGGAATGTGTGTGTGCACTTTCCAATATCTTACAAAGAGCTGTATTCTGGTATTAGCAGAAACTATTATAGGCTGTCTTGGTTATAGGCTTTGGGAGAGTAGAGGTGTTGGGATAGTAGAGGTGGAAAGGACCATATGAGGGAAGGGGCTTCATGACCTCATGAAATATTTAATAAGAAAATAAGGGGGGGCACTAGACTAATCAGGTCACGGGCAAAAGCTGGGTTTGACTTCCTAAGCAGAGGAAGGAAAGATGGATATATTAATTTAGAAACTGACCCTATGACAGTAAGAGAACTGTTAATTCATTGCTCATTGTAATTAATCAGAGACCATTTACTCCAAATGGGTTTCCTTTTTACTATAAAGATTTTCACTAGCACACCTAGTTGAATGTACTAACAGCACACTGTTGAATGCACAATATTTTTAGTCAGTGTGAAGGTGTTAGGATTTACAAGCTATTTAAATTCTGCCCAATGGTCTGCCAAAAATGAAGATATGGTTGTTTTGCATGGGAGAGAAGTTGTGCATGTTAAAGATGACAGAAGAATTATTCTGCAATAGCCATGATAAGGAAATAACTTAGAACAAAAGATGACTTTAGTTTCTTCTGACTCATTTGAGAAAAAAATGCCTCCTACCCCCTTTCTTTAGAAATAAAGATGGATTACAAGGTAGTTATGCTTCATGGTTAAATACAAACATTTTGTCAACCTATGTTCCATAGCTTGTGAATATTATCAGCAAAGGTCTGATATTAAATAATACAAGTGATAAAATAGAAGTTTACGACTTCAGATCTCTTCATAAAAAAAACTTCAGGGAATGCTAGTCACAAAATAGTTTCAAGACATGGAAAACAAAGAACACATGAGACTTTAATTTAATTTTGGATCTAGATATCTCCCCAAATTCTTGTCTCTGTGAGATTTAAAATCTCAACCATCTTCCCACTACCACTACCACATTCACTCACTAGTTGGGCTCTCCCTTCCAGTTCTATCAACACAATTTGCCATTTCTCAAATCCATCCTGTGCCCCCCCACAACCAACTTTTTCTTTCCCTTTCACAATTCTGCATATCCCCCCATCCCTCAAAGGGAGCAAGAAATAGTTATCCCAAACAAATTTCATATAGGCCTCTGTGTGGGTACTTTACGGGAATAATCTTCAATCACTACTACTCAGAACTGGTATGTAAACCCAACTATATAATAATAATTAAGAGTGTTCCAAACTGGATCCTCTATCCTTTTAATGATTTGTTCCCAATTGTGTTAATAACTTTTTAGTTGCAATATTATACACACAGTCTGACTACACAACGAAATCTCTTGTTGCTTCCTTTTCTGAGGTAAGCATTGTGCTTGCCTCACAAAAGATTTCATCTTTAAATCTGATGATTTTACATTGGAAAAACTGTCAAGTTAATTAAATTATAAGGAACTCCAGAAACATGTAACAACTACTTAAAAGCTGAACTTTATTATATACAAATCATATAAAAAAAACCCTGATCCACTGTGTCATACCAGTAAGTGTAAAGGTGATGTTGTGGGGCCTTTGGCAGAGATTTTCTCCCAGAGACCTCTCCGAACATAATGAACAGTAGTTCCAGCAATATTGAAAGTTCCTGAATGCTCTATCTTCCAGTCACTGTTAATCGACTGCTTGCTGGCATCTCGAAGAGCTGTAGAAATATCAGAAAACAATGTAAAAGGTATTACTGGCACAGTATTCCTATTTCCTTTTTGCCACTTATAATTTCTCAAGAAGAATTTTACTGGTTGGTAGAATCACAAGACCTGATTTACAATGCTATTTTTCATTTATAAGCTATATAAACAACTTCAACTGTAACACTTTATTGCAAAATGCATGACAAAAACTATGGATTAACCATTATTTGGATTCTTCTAACTTTTAGGGGAATGTTTTATTGGCCTTACCACAGAGACTAAAGGTCAACTTGATTAAGATCGTTTAGTTTTGTCTATACAATAGATCTTTGTTTCCAGTATGTTAACTTTTTAGGGAACATATAGGACCTAAGGAACAAGAAGTTTAAATAACATGCCTCAAAAATCACAGGGAATTTCTCTAAACCTGAATAAATTACAATTCAGAATCTTCAGGCTCTAAATCCTTTCCTCTAAACATCAGATACCATTGCTTTCTAACCCAAAACATGGAAATACTATTTTTGTCCCTAACAGGATAAATGTCTGCATTATATTTCTAGATTTTTTTCACTGTGACTTTTGTAAATAGGCATAATTTGATGCTATAAGCCAAAAATAACTTTTGTTTGGCTGACTTCCCTTTTGGTGTGATCATTCCCCATAAACATTCATGAGGATATGCTTCAAGGAGCTGAGGTTACATTATTTTACATCATTGTTAATACACAAATTTTACATTTCTCCATCCTGTAATTCTTGAAATAATCAGGCCCTTAAATAGTCACGTGAAGTAAAATATATCTGAAGAAAACTTGCGGGCAAGATGTCCTACACATTTCTGTCTACTGAAATTGCATGCTTGGCAAAAGAATGATGTGAAAGAACCTCAACAGCTAGTTTTTGCCCACAAATTTCTTTTTTAAAGTTGTAAGTTACTATGAGTCATTTGTGATGATCAGCTTCTCTCCGATTCCTATTTATGCTGTTATGTTTTGTTTCTATGGGAAACAATGGCACTAGGACCAGTGACTGGCAGGAATACAACTGCATTAGCCATCATTAACATGTGCCACTGCAGGACTACACAACAAATACTAAGACTATAATATAAATGCATGAATGCTGGAAAATATCCCTGTACTAAATATATCCAGTGATTTTATAAGTTTCAAACTTTGGTCTTTTATGCTGAATGATTCCACTATTTAAATTAAGTCTTTTTTAGTGGCAAGACAATAATGCTACACACTCTCCTCTGCTCACCACCAAAATGAACGAGCTATAGAGTGGGGAGATTCATTTGGATCCAGGTGGTAGAGATGGAATGGAACCTTCTTCCTGAACAAAAGAGGTGCCACTTAAGCAGCTATAACTTGTAAGGTATACAGGGGGATATGAAGCACTTGACATTGGTTAGCAGTTTGTATGCATTCAAACTGCTGCTTATGATAACCGTGATGGTTTTACTCACCTTGTGCTTCACATCACCACTTGATTTTCTGGTCATTCACTCTTAAAAGTGATATAGTAGAAATAAAAGGGATTCAACGATGCGTGAAAAAAAAGATTGGGGTCACAGAAAGCCTTTAATATAAGAAAAGACAGGAGAGTTGTGTTCTGCTTAGTTTAATGAGAAAATGAGAGTGATACGGGCTTCTAATGAACAGAGTAGAGAAGGTAAATTAGCAGTCTTGTTTACACTGGTCTCAGTACACAAAAACAAATGGAACAATTCATTTAAAACTGATCAAAGAAAACATATTTTTAAAGAATACATAAGCAATGCGTTTCACAGCTTACCTCAACCACTAAGATCAAAAGTTTAGCAGAATTAAAAATGGATTAAACATTTGTGTGGCTAATGCAAACATATAAATACTCATACTTCAAAACCTAGACCATTCTACTATTTATTTAATTGCTGAATGGTAAGGGAATGTTCTCTTCTATTAAATAGCCACTATTGAGAAATGGTAGATTTATTTTGATGTTTTTTATTTTTGGTTGAAGGGAATTTACCAAGTTTTACAGAGAAAGTATGGAAAATTCTAAAAATACTAAAAAATTAAAAAATGGAATGTATATTTCCAATAAAGAGGACATTCATATCTTTGGGAATTCATATTTTGATGGGGGCATAGTTTTGTTTCAGGGACAGAACAAAATGTGGTGAGATAGCCCAGGTAGAATTTCAAAACAATATCATTTTGATCATTTCCTGCCAGAAAGACTTGCTGGTTATCAAAGATTATAAAAAAAAAAAAAAAAAAAAAAAAAAAAATTTAAAAGAAAAAAAAAAAAAAAAAAAAAAAAAAAAATTATCAAGGAAGAGGCTGTTTTTACAAACAGTAAGGTTAATTAGGCAGAGATTTCCAAAGCCACCTAGGAATCTGAACACCTGAAACTGATCAACCAAATCTTGAGTTTGCCATGAAATCTCACCTTGTGAAAGGGAAAATTCTGCCTCAGTCTTATGTATGGAGTTCACTATCTGTGTTTATTTTACTGCATAATATACCATTTTACTATTAAACTTTTTTCCAAATGCATTTTTCAATTTTTAATTATCAAACAACAGGATATTTAAAGGTGTTGAACATAGTCTAACCTGTATTTCTTTAATGTCACCTAATGAACATCTCAATTTAATAGATGAACATCTTTAACTAAATGAAGCAATTCATTATCAGACTTTATTTTACTTTTATAGGACCACACTGTGCTAATAACCAACCTCTCCTTCATCTCTAAATAACTGGAACCAAACTTTGATATTATTTCTCTGTAGGAATATCTTCTCTCACTTTCTCCTTAGAGCCAATCTTATAACCCTAAGCAAATCAAAATAAAAGGACGCAAACAAAGAAAAATTGCCATCAGGCACATATTTTCCCTTTTATACTGCATTGAATAGGTATTTGGCAATAACTGAGTGCCATAAAATGGATTCTCCCTTACCCAGACAGAGAATTTCAGAAAAAATGTAAACAGTGTTTACATTACATTCTGTAATATTTGGACATTTGTTGAAAAGCTAAGACAAACATCAGTTAGAATATGCTTGATGAATATCAGTAAGAAGTGAAATAGCAGCAGAAGGATATTGAGAGGAAGCATGATTATAATAAGGAGAGAAAAGGAAGTTCACTATTTATGTTGATGGGACTATTTTTAATTGGCAAAATATGTTTCTATTATTGCCTTTTAAATACAGAAACAATTTTTACACATTTCTGATCCAGAGGTGGGGGGGGTGGGGGTGGAGGGGGGCGTTGGAATAACCATTATATCTCCCGTATTTGTGTGTGAATATTAAACACTGCAGTATGTGTGCAGAACAAGCCTACAGGGCCTATTCTATTTTAAAAGCAATAACTTCAAAGAACAGGACATTTCCTAAGGATTACTGATTGGCAGGGAGGAGTTGATAGCACTTCAGCAGCACCTCCGGCAATTAACCCCAACTGGTCATTAATTCTCAGGAAATTCCACATGCTAAGACCATTACTGTTGCTATAAAGTGAAACTAAGAACAAGAGAAGCACTATAATTGTTTAGATTTCATGGGGGAAACAATTGTAAGTAGCACACATAAAAGAGACTACCTGTAGTCTCTCTGATACTTCATGCAGATAATAAGGATGAAGAATCAAGTGGTCTCTCAATTTTCATAAATTTCACATACAGTCCACGGTATTCCAACCCAATACACAGAAATTCACAGAGGAGTATTTTGCTATTCAGAAAAGTGAACGCTTAAATCCAGTTAAAAGCAATAGGTTGAGCAGCAGTGGGCTCAAGCATGTAATCCAACGTTTTACTAAACTGTTGGCTTAATTCATAAAATTGTTTTCTAAAATTTAAATACGCATCTTTAACATTGACAGTATGTTTATACTTCTGGTATCCCACCCATTTTTGTACAGACTTTGAAGAAATATACTGTTAAATCCACTAGGTACACTACCTTAGAATTCTTTTACACAGCCTGACTTCATGTTGAAGTATCGTGTGCTAAAAATTATTAACAATATTCATGTATTTATGTGCTAACTGGGTAAGCGCAAAAGCAAATAAGTAAGTAGATATCTAATTAGCCAGTTGTATTTATCTATCCAATTTGCATGGATAATCTTTGCACCTGAGAATCAGAGAAAAATAGGGCTGGCAGTGCCCTCATGAGGTCATTTAGTCTAAACCCGTGTTTCAAGGTATTCTCTGTCTAAACCATTCCAGATAAACATTTGCCTAATCTGTATTTAAAAACTTTCAATCATAGAGATGTCATAATCTCCCTTGGTAATTTGTTCCAGTACCCATTAGCTCTCATACTTGGAAAGTTCTTCCAGATATTTAACCTAAGTCTCCCTTGTTGCAATTTAAGTCTATTAAGTCTCATCTTGTCCCCTGTAGACAGGGAGAGCTGTTGCTCACCAGCCTCTTTATAACAACCTTTTTTAATCTTTGAAGATTTAACAAATCCCATGTCAATCCTCTCTATAGTAAATAACCCCAGTTTTTCAGACCTTTCCTCATGGTTATAAACAGATAGCATTTTTCCAGGGAGAAAATCTTTTGTTCCAGGAGCCTACAGACTTAGTAAAGCAAGAGGTACCTCATGTCTATTGAGGGGTGCCTCAAATCTAAAAAGACTAAGAACTTATTGTAACAGGGTAACTAGCAGGACCAGGCACACGGCCAGCCCACCTCCCTGTCTGGGCAGTCTGCAGGCCTACACTCTCCTGCCATGCCTTCATGTAAACAATAAGTTGTTTATTTGAAAGCAAGAGGCTGCCCATTTTAAAGCCCAATACCAACGGTGTACTACATGGCTTCATATCTCCCCTTATACCACATCCCATGCCTCACAGATGGCATCCAAATTTTCCACTAGACCCCTGGCCACTTGGTGGACCACTCTGGCCTAAACTAGGCCTCAGGCATCTTCGGACATGCCTGGGCCTTTAACTCATGCCCCTCCCTGGGGCCCTCTACTCTAATTGTACCAGTCAGCTTCTGTGCAGCCATTGAGACCATTTTCAGGTCCTACTCTACCTGGCTACCCTAGTCAGTGTCTTGTGCAGCCTTCAGACCACCTTAGGCCCCACTTTACACTGCTGCTGGCTGCCACTACTTTGGATGGCTTATGTGCAGCCCTCCAGACTGTCTTCAGGCCCTACTCTACAGTGCAAGTGGGTCCCTATAACTCTACTCTTCCCCCTTGCTTGGGCCTCTGGGCCTGAGGTTCCTGATGACTTACCTGGGCCCCACTAACTCAGCCTATGGCTGTACAGGCCTCAGGCATCTGCTGACATACCTGGACCCTTTGGGGCACTATGCCCCCTTGGGCCTCAGGCATCTGTTGACTTACCTGAACCCTGGCTCAGGCCCCACTCAGTGGGCCTGGGCCTGTGTGCTTTTCTGTTGTGGTGTGCTCCCCTAGCCTTTTCCCTCCACAGGGTAACCCACAAGGCGGTTGGGGCTGAGGCTTTCTGGCACCCCATACATACCCTTTACTGGAGAGGCAGAGGTGTGGCATTTCCTGGAAGCTGCTCTGGCAGAAGCAGCCCCACTACACCATTCAACCCCAGCAGGGTGTAGCTCAGGACTAGGAACCTCCTGCCATCCCCATAGCTCCTACCCTTGTTCCCCAGGTGCTCCTGAGCAGCAGCTCCAACCGGGCGATGTTCTGCCTCTGGTGGCTTACAACTACTGCTGGCTTTCCTGTTCAAGCCCACAGCTATGGCTAGCAGCTGAGCTCTCTTCCCCAATCAGGCAGTCTCCTGGTGCCCATGTGATTACTGACTGGGGAGTGCTGCAACCTGCAGGCTGCCTCTGCTGCCTACTCAGGCCCTTTGAGTGGCAGGCAGCCAAAGGTGCCCTGCCACACTTATCCTCTACACTGTCTCCGATCTGCCTAAAGCTTTCCTGCAGGTGAAGATGAAGTCTCACCAGTGCTGAACAGAGTGAAAGACTCCCGTGACTCCAGTAGCAGATAATAGTTTGTCTGGTTGGGAGACACGGGCCAGCTGCAGCTGATACCAACTAATGAGGGAGCAGCCATGAAGATGGTTTAAAATCTCCAGGGCTAGGGACAGAAGTTACACATAAGCCAGTTTAAGTGATCAAAAACTGGTTTAAACCTGTAACAGAACAGAAGTTCAGTGCACATCAACCAGTTTCAAAATGCCTCAAACTGATTTAAGATAAACCTGGTAGTATCAGATTTAACTGATTGAGGTCAAACTAATTTATGGCACTTCTGTCCCAGACCCCTTCCTGATATAAGTTAAATCAGAGTCCCCCAGCATCCCAGCATGTTCTACACACCTGGGCTGGGCTGTGCTGTGCTCTCTGCTCTGTAGCTGGAGCAGGGGTGAGGACAGGGCCAGACACTGGCCAGCATGGCTTTCTAAGGTCAAGGGGGCAGGGAGGAGGCTTATTCCCTCCTCTCTCCCCTCTCCCACTGGGGGACCGCAGCTGCCAGGCCCAGCTGCTGCCTCTGTCACTCACCCTGCCTCCACAGTTTGAGCACCCCCTGACAGGGGCTGCTGGGCACTGATGACTATTCTTTGGACACAATAATCCAACCAGTTAATGCACCTGCTTTATAGCAGTTTTATCTAGAACATATTTCTTTTGCATACTTATGAGTTATAGAAATGCAAAGATATGCTGTGCCATTATGTTTCTGCCCAGACGTTGTGGCTCCACCCAGTATCATTTTTAACAAGGCCCTGAGTTATAACTTTCATGAATGAGAATGAATGACCGAGTTGTATCACTTTTCATTTCCCAATCTACCACTTTGGCAAGGTGAGAAGTCTATAAACATTTTCAGCAGGCTTAATCAAATATCAGTTGAGCATGATACACTTTACTATTATTAATTCTGGATGTTCTCTGAAATGTGCTATACAGCTGTTGCCAGTTCTACCTATTTTGTGTGCACACCACATTTAACAGTCTAAGATCTGACTGTGATTTTTTCTTCTTCAAAATTTGAGTGAACTGAAAAGTGCTGAGATACAGTAGAGACTTCACTGCTACACAGGTAAAACACAATAAAACATATATGAACAACCTTAACTTCCTGGAAAATACTCAAACCCACAAAGGGTTTTCTAAATTTGGCAGCTTTAACTTGTATCACTGAAAAACATAAAATTTTGTGAAATAAATAGCTGACAGCTTGCAAAAATAAACTTTTCTAAAGAACACATGATTAACTTGTACTCATGTAAAACTGGCTCTTAAAGTGATATTTATTAATCATATTATATGATACTTTATATATGGGTGGGAACCATGGGCTATATAAAACCTGTGTTGATGAAGAATCAGATTTTCAGTTAGGCTAAACTTTTATAACTCCATTAACTTCATCTGAATTATGACAATTTACAGAAGTTAAGGATGTCACCCAAGATGCATAAAACTGTCAGTTCTGTCAGAAATGATTTTAAACTTTGTATATTCGATAGGGTATACCAAATGACCATATAATAGATTTTTTTTCTCTCTCAGGAAATACATTTTACAATGGAAACCATATGAGAATGCAGCATAATTATGCATGCAATACCTCAACATGGAATCAGCAAACACAAATTCATGCAGTGCTCAATCTCAGGCCTCCAAAAGGTTTACACTTTGGAAACAGTGTGATTCTGAGAATAAAAAGGCAATTAATCTATTTCTTGGCTACAAATGAAAATAAGCTATTTTCCCTCTAATGTCTGTTCATTTTAAGAAAGGAGATCATTATAGCCTTTCCATAATAAACAATTTGTTTAGTTATATTCCATTACCCATTCTTAATCATTGTGGTGGTGGATTATGTCATGCTATTCAGGGTTTGAATTACGGGGAAACTCAGGGGTGCTGAGCCCCACATAAGAAATGAGAGCCTCCCTGTAAGATTTGAAAATCATAACCAGGGGGGAGTGGGGGAGGTCAGAATTCTAGGGGATTTTCTTAGGGCATTGTGATGGGCAGTCTAATTTTTTTTGCAGACCCCACCCAAGAATCAAAGTGTAATTCAAACTCTGATACAATTATATAATATTGTCAGAAGAGCAAGCATTTTAATAGGAAAGTTTACTATATTCCTTATAAAAGTACTATAAACTACCCTGTTTATCCTACATTAGTAAGGCTGTTGAACAGGTTGACATTACAATTATCTTCTATCACATTTGATAATTTAGCAATGGGCAAAGCACAGCATTAGAATGCACAATCCAAACAGTACAGGAAACAAATTTCTAATAACTTGTACATAAAATGGAAATAGTAAAGCAAGATAAAATGAATGAAGTCTCACATCAACCTTTTTAACATGATGTTAATCTACTCTTTAGACCGAAATCTCAAATTCCTTCTTGAATGCTGTGTTTGAGATCCAAAATTAAATGGATTTCAGCTGTAAGAAATGTTCCTCAATTAATAAAATATCTCAGGTTTCTCCCTTTATGCCAATGAGCATAGGTGGCATCCACTCATACAACCTTAAGAGTAATTTACCGAAGAAAGATCACTGTCACTATGTGAATCATACAATGTATCTTCTAGAGCTGACTAGATAATATATAGATCTTTGGCAATATCAGAAGTTTTGTAGATTTTGCAAGTCTACACCCAAAGTATGCCTAAGGAGTGTACCCTGTTTTATCCATAGTCCTAGTTCCCCATAGGAATGAGACAAAATGAAGGAAAGGTAGGGCCAGTCACAGCATTATATGTTACACCATCTCCTCTCCTTAGATGGAAAAAATGCTACAACTACTGCTTATGTTGTTGTAGCCCTGTGGAACAATTCTAGCCCAATCAATCAGAAATCCTCCCAATAGTTGCTGCTGTAACACAGCCACTTTATATGTCTGTGCTGGTGTACACTGCAGCTTTAAGACACGATTTAATCAATACAATGGTAAGAACCACACCAATATTTTTGAGCTTCTTACTGCCAAATAGTCTAAAAAAGGAAACATAGTTCTGCTGATCTTTTTACTGGATTTACCCAAGTGCAAGAAGGATCAAATTTTCTACCAGTCTTAACTGAGCTTCTACTTGGAACGTGCATGTGTTTGCAGGCACATTGTGTATTTGGCTATAGAATTTGTATGATCAAATTTCATTGCTATTTTCTAAAAAAATGTCTTAAGCATGTGCAATGTAAAGTTTGCTTTCAGATTCAGAACTTAAGGTGGAAAAATAAGTATGGAAAAATAGCACAAAGAAAACAAATTAAAAAGAGGCAACAACTTGCATGATAAATACATTTTTTTATCATTTATTTTTCTGCAAACTGCTGGTTTTGAATGTAAAGTTTTGTCTCTGGCTCTGAATTACTGCTTCATGCTATGTATACTGCTCTTCTGTAACCTTCAACATCAAAATTATACAAACAGTTCAGCCAGAAAAATCCAGTAAGAACATATAAGATTTGCTTAAAATATCATATGGGACCAGTTACAGCTCTGCAATACTTTAAAAAATATTGATTAAATAATATTAAAATATAACATGATCTGGTTTTCCATGAGGCCAATTTACTTTATTAAGATAAAATGTAAAATTAGCATGATGAGTAGTTGTGTTAAATAGCTCATTTCTTAAGATTTGTATAATGTCTGAAGAGGTCTTCTGTGCTATTTGGTGACATTATGTAGTAGAAGTGAAAAAAAATTAATTTATTTTTGTCCAGCTTGATTAAAATACTGTTTAGGGGAGAGCTCTGCTATTACTCATGAGAGAATTTTATTTTCCCGAGTCTAATTCCAGCTGCATATTTTTTATATCAAGTTCTGACTATTAAGTTTAGGGCCTGAGTGTCTCTGGACAGTATACTCCTGTGTCCTAGTTTTATCAGCTTTTTAACTGTGAGAGAACGTGGCTTCTGCTTCTCACAAAAAAGGTAGTGGCATAGAGAAAGATGTTCCAGAGGGGATATAACTGGATAAGTGCTCTCTGGCCAGCAAATGTGATTTCTGCAAACTTTGCTCAGGCTTGTCAAAGGGATAGGGATCAAAGAAGGAGTAATGGTGACCTCTGAATAATGGAACAAGCACAATTTTGATTTGTGCCGATACTGGCTCTGCATAGAGAAAAAGGAGGGATGTGGGATTTAGTGTGGTTAGGACAGCCAAGAAGGAAAAAAAAGGGTCAAATAATTTAATGGAAGAGACAGGGAGTCAAAGCAAGAGAGAGAACAAGAAACTGAGAAGGGTAATTAATGCCGAAGGAGAAATTGTGAGGTGCAAAAAATAATTCCCCTGCCTAAAAAAATACTAAAAACAGAATCCTCTTAATGCAAAATTATGTCAGAAGGCAGATATTTGCCTATATGGGAGAAAAGGGTGCAAATAGTGCCATGGGTTCTGGTACACCCCAACTGTAATAAGGCATGCAATAATTCTTAAGAGCACTAGGAGATGGCCCAACTTATCCTTAACAGATGACAGGGGGTTGTATGCAAGTTAATTTTGCTAGTGGAAAGCCCAGGCAGGGGATTTTTTCACTTCCTTGTACTAGTGACTCTTAGTGATTGTGCTTCTCAGCTTAAGCAGCAAACAATTTCCATATTTACTCAAATCTAAGATGGGGCTGCCTCCCCGCTCATTCAACAGTGAGGGGGAAAAGCTCCTCATCTTGGATTTGAGTACAAGGTAGTATGGCAGCCTGACATGGGATTGGTATTGGAGCTGCAGTTGGTGCCCCACCACATTTGCCCCCAAACCTGTGTTGCACTGCAGCTTCTGTCCCTCCCCCCCCAACCCGCCGCTACCCGCAACCACAATCAGGCCTACCCTCAGTAACAGGTCCAGCTCCAGCTTCAACCTCACTCTGGTTTGCAAGAGCGTAGACTACATGACTTGTGAGAATGCTTCCAGTTCTATGATTTTATGTAAACAATAAATAAATAAATAAATTACCTAAGTAACTATGAGCAGGTTTTTCTTCCACAACTTTGATTCTTCTTGCTCCTGCCGGTATCACCAAGGCTTCAACATAACCTAAGCATGAAATCAAATTTCTTTAGTTAGACACAAAATAGGAAAGAGTACATCTTACATGTTATTTCAATCTAACTGTCCCTGTGAATGGTTTCTATGGATGCTAATAGAGAATGCCTACAAAGAAGCCAAGCCTCTAACCTGCTGAGCATATGGAAATACTACTGACTTTCTAAGATCCTGATATGGCAAGATATACTAGCATTTGCCCAAATTTAGACAAGCAAGTAGTCCCATAAACTGCCAAGAATTAATGACATCCAATACCTCATTGGATCAGGCCCATAAACATTGAGGCCATATCTACATGGCATTTTTAATGCAGCAGGCAGTGGTTCCCCAAGCACATCCTCAAGTTATGCATCCTATCTTCCAGACTGGAAGTAGAATAGCACAATTTGGGCGCATCTACATGTACAATTAATGAAAAGCGATAAACTCCGGAGCATTTTCAGCTTGAGTGAATTACTCCCAGGTACAGGGTCTAGACATGTGCCTAGGACAGCAACAATTTCAGCCAGGGCAGAGCAGGCTTGGGCTGGCAGGAGGCATGGGGGGTCAGGCCCAGGCTCTGGGTGGTGGTGTTGGGTGGCGCAGCAGCCGGCTGGTGTATGAGGGTGCAGAAGCAGCAGAGCCATGTAGCTAGGTAGCAGACAGGAATCTGGTCCCTGCCCAGTCACCATTTACATGTGCGTTTCAGAGCAGATATGTACTCCATCATAACATAAGCTAGTACTGTCAGGGACAGTACTATCTTATGGCAGTATTAGTTTACTGCATCCTAATACCAGTGCACATGTAGATGGTGGCACTTTACTGCAGAGCTAATTAGTCAACTCCGCAGTAAAGTGTAAATGCAGCACTAATGGGCATGGAAAGTTGTCATAGTATATAACTGTCTGTGTCCTTAATTGGCACTCCTATATTAAGAAAACACTTCAAAGAAAAATTGCACAAGCTTTACTTTCTCTTCACTTTATGGGATAAGGAAATAGGACTGGTAGTTTTCCTTTCAGATCCTGCAAAAACGGAGTAGTCAGATTCAAAACAAAAATATGTACATGTGTATTATACATAATATACAATAATCAAAAGACAACAATATAACAAAATAAAGCAACTATTAAGCTACTATTCCTTCAAGAAGTTATGAGAGCAGAGACCGTACAGGGGACACTGTCTGAAGCCCAGTAGAGTGAGCTGTCATTAATGTTACCAAAAGATCACAAAGGAATTTCAAACTTACATGGTCCATACAAATTTTACGTACTCCATTAAAAACAGAGTTTTCTAACTTTTTTGTTTCTTTGTCATGCTCAACTATTTCTCTATTTATCTTTAAGTTGTCTTTATTTGGAGCATACTTAAATGATCTTTTATGGTAAAAGTGTAAGGTTAGCTTTTTTAAAAAGTCATCCTCTTTAAATTAAAAGAGAGCAGCACAGTTATGTGCAAAACTATATTTAAACACATTTTATTTCTGTAACCAGACTCTAAGACACACTTCACAGAATAGATAATAAAATATGATTTTTCATTTCGTATGTACTGAAATGAAGTTATTGAGTACTGAAATCTCCATGCTTGCTATCCTACCTTTGACACAAAAATTACACATTTTCAGCACAGTATTATTTATTTTTCATTTCCTTAAAAGTTAATTAAAATTTCTCTGAACTGTTTAAATTTCAGTTTCTGAGGTAGGAAAACATCTCTTCATAAAGCATGCTTAAAAGCTGATTATATGTTATATTATATGTCTAACAGAATCCTGAATATACCCTGTTGGATGTTTGGATATTGATTTCAGTTATAAATGAGAACTGGCAGATTTTGACTTATATGGACAGCCAGCTTCTATAAAGCTTTGGAGATTCAAACTTTGATCTGTAACCAACACTTAATCTCCATTACTCTCTATGGTCCTAGGCTTTGTATGTCACTTTCCCTGTTCTACATTATCTCCAGTCTAGGAAAGAGCCACATTCAAGCAACTGAAGGCTGTGTCTAATTTTCTTTTCTAAAGTACTGTTTAGTTTAGTCTACATTGCACTAAAGTCTCCTGATTTCTAAACATACGCTGTCTGCTTCTAATTATATTATTTTTGTGCTAAAAGATCTACTTGCTATCTTGAAATTTTGTAAATTTTCCTAGCAAGAAGCTGAAATCATAACTACACACACGTTTTATTGCTGAAATAACGGCCTGTCAAATGCACTTCCAGATTAAGGATTGTTTCTAATGTTTAGGCTTTGTGATGAAGTGTACAATGAATAACATTATCTTAGGGCCTTGTTACAACGTTCTACTGTGAACCGCACAAACATTGATAGGTGTTAGTGCTGGCTTGAGTTTGGAACAGTTGCACGTTCATGGGCCTGGGGGACTGAAAGGTAAGAATCCTCCCACCTCCTATTCCATACTTCTTCCTTGGCCCTTGGGGCTCCCCTGGTGCTCCCCAGCCCAGCAGCAGTGGTGGCAGCTGGGCAGGCAGGTTAACCTTTCCCTGCATCCTTCCCAGGCTAGATAGCATGGGCAGCCACAAGTAAGTGGTTGCTAGGGATGATGGGGTGGAGGTAGTGGGCCTTTTTGGGGCCAACGGGGGGCAGGGGCAGGTGGGTGTTTTCACCAAGGTGTAGACTAGAGTGGCTACACCACAGGTCTTTGTTACACCTTATGCTGTGAGGCACACAAAACAGTGATAGGTGCTAGTGCTAGCTTGGAGTTTGGAGCAGTTGCACCCTTAGTCTAAAAACCTTCTCTGACTGTACCACACCTGCACAGCAGTCATTTGACAACAGAGGCCTGGGGAGCAGGGAGGTCCCTTCCAGCCCTACTTCTCTATGCTTCTTTCTGATTCTAAGGCCAAGGATGGGAGGGCAAGTACCTAGCTCCCCTGGGCTAGCAGTGGGAGGCTGAGACTATGCTTACTGCTGGGTGAGTGGGAGGTGGTGAAAGCAAAAACCAAAGCAACTCCCATGAAACCAAATTAGAGGCTGGCCTCTGGGATCATTTCCATGGGACTGAGGCTTGGCACCAACAAGGCTACATTGGGGGGCCCAGCACTCCAAGGCCTAGCAGGACAGCTGAGATGCCCCCAGATCCCCTTGGGGATAGCTGTCCTGACAATCTAGACTCAGAGCTGGTCTGTAGTTTGCTGGCAGGTGGCTGTGCCCACTCCAGTGTGGAGGGAGAGAAGGAGGGAGGAAGGAGGGAGCATTGCAGAGGCAGTGGGGCTGGCCAAGGTGCTCCAGCTCCTCCCAAAGTTGGCTTCACTTTGCAGCTGGGAGTAGAGTCTGCCCACATCTGGCTCCTGTGTCTACACAGGCAGCAGAAGAGCCCCATGCCCGCAACCCAGATCCACCCAGTCTTCCCACCCTGGAGCAGTGGCTTTCCTGGCAGCAGGCTATCCCCCAAAGCAGCTGTTGTGGAGTGGGGCATGCCTAGGCATGCCTACGTGACTATGAGGATGTGATTAGGCTCCCTTCCCCCTTCCCACTTAAGAGCTTGAGACTTGTCGGAGCCTGGCTGAGTCTGGGGACTTTGTGGGGCTGGCTATGCTCTCCACCACTTCCCAGGGCTTAGAAAGGGTAAGGGGCATGGGGTTCAGCACTGGCCACCCACCCTGATAGGCTTAATGCTGGTGAGGGAGGGGCCACTGGGGTACTGGAGGACTTCAATGTGAGCGACATATCTGTGGGGAGTAGTCAAACTTTAATGGAACAGGAGCTGGGTTATGAGGATCACAGATAATCCTGCCCTGAAGTGGCGTAACTTTGAGATGCATAACAAAGCCATTTTAAGGTGTTAATGTGTGGACAATCCAGGGGTTAACAGCTCTAAGAGCTACCCAAAATTACCATGTAACAAGGTCCTTAGTATAACATGAGCTGGGTAACACAGATCAGAAATAATCCTGCCCTCGAGTGGCATAGCTTTGAGCCACCTAAGGAATGCTGAAAACTAGTTTAAGGTGTTGATGTGCAGACAATCCAGGTGTTAAGAGCTCCAAGAGCCATCCAAAATGACCATGTGCCAAGGCTGTTATTCTGCAAACCCTTACGCTCCGAAATCATGTATTAAACCCAATGAGAATACTAAACTCTGAGAAGGGAGATAGGATTAGGGCCTCAGGTCCTATACCACTTTAAATATACCATTCACATTAAGATATATTAACAAAACTATAAAATGGTGAATGATAATACTCTATAAGAGTTACTTATTCTTTTAAAGAACTTCTTTAAATTCTTATATTGCCTCTTGTTTAAAGGCTTTCATTCAGATGATACATCATAACACAGATTAACATTTATTCTGAAAATTACTAAAAGAAAAAAAATACTGCATTTCAAAATTATAAAGTGAATTTTACTAAATGTTGGTCCCCAATCTGTCAGAATCAGCCTCAATTATGAGATAATCTACTTTATATTGGAGAAAACTGTTTTATAGCACTGATGTTTGTTGTAGGCAGTGCATATTGGGTCATTCTTCTTCTACTATAATCCAATGGATAACAGATAAAACATCAATTTACAGTTTCTTCATTTCTTCATGAATTCTCACATAACATCTCAGTTATATCACATCATAACCAAACATCATTCTCTATAGAAAGTCTTATACAGCTTTTGAAGTGGGTCTGGGGTAATAAATTGCTAAGCAAAAGGTAATATAGTGCCTGACACCCAAACTAATAAACCAATGGTGTTTTTGACTAGGTTAAAATAATAAAGAGATTTACCTGCTCCTCTGGTATGATTAAAATCACCTTTAATGACTTTACATGATTTTCCATTGCCGTTGCACACACCACAATGATCTTCCCGTGCTAGAGATCCTAATATTCCATCACAGCCAAATTTCTGTGGGAGAGGGGAAAAAAAATGTACGGCTTCTGCAATTCAGACATTGCTCACAATTTGGAGAGAAGCAAAGCATAGCTGCCCTGCAAAAGGGAGAGAACCACAGGACATTCCTGAAGATAATTCTCACTCCTTTGCTGCGTGCAGATCACTAACTTCCCCACACGCTGTACTAATCCATATAAACACAGTACTTCTTCGCACTTATGACCTAGGACAATGTGGTAGCGGTCATGCGAGAAGGGGTGGAACCAATCTCCTATTTGCCTTGTCCTCTCTCCCTGGTGGTACTGTGATCACCTGGGGATAAGACCAGTACTACCCATAGATTCTTGTGGTCCTCACACAAACAGCAGTTTTGTTTGGCCTTATGCTCACTGTGCAAAATAGGAGAGGTTCTCCTCTGTATTATGCCCCTCCCCACAAGGCTCAAGCACAATCTAATGTCAAATCACACAGTGAACCCTGTTTACTATATTAAAATAAGTATGAAAATGTGTGGAATCCAAATTATATAGTTGCAAATGTAAACTTTATTAATGCTTTATTGAAAAGTTAGCAATACAAATACTTAGCTAAATACAGGAACATTTATTCTACACTAGTTACCATGCCAGGCTTAGTTCTATCGATAAACATAATTGCTAACTCGATGACAGAAAAATAGTTTCTACTGAATACCATATGTTGTTCTGATATGAAGTAAAATATATATTTTTTAAAGTCTGGGGAAGTCATCCAGGGCAGTCAGAATCAACTGTATTAGTGTAAGTGCATGCAGTGAAACCAATAAAACCTCAAGTCCTCTCACAAATCATGAAGACAAGGGCAGGGTAACTATAAAATAAAATAATTCTATAAAAATAGAAATTACTTTGCACTGAAAATCTGTTAGTTTTCAAGCACACGATGATTGTTACTTCATTTCTGCATTATGGTTCTTTAAAATTGAAGAGAGGAAAGTAATATAGATGGGGATTTTTCAAATGAGAATTCTGATCCAGATTCACAAAAGTATTTAGGTACTCGGTCACATTTTAGCAGGATTTAGGCACCTAAGTCCAAAATTAAACCTAAAACCCCCCTGCTCAACTGCTACCTAAACCTAACAGCATCCAAAGTCCCAAGTTAAATACTTTTGACTTTGAAGTTCCACAAATACCTGAAGTTCTGCTATCTGGAATGCACAAAAACACCCACAGTCTTCACAGGACTGAACAATTGTATGCTGGTTTCATACTTAAGCCTTGATGAGATCCACAAATTAGGAATTCCTCTGCTTTGATCTTGATAATATATCAACGATACTTTGATCTTGATAATACATCAAGATCCTCACAAAATGCAGAGGTAGCTGCTGCTCTTTTTTTTAATTTTTTTTAAACGAAAGGGATGGAGAAGGAAGTCCCACTTTTATCCAAAATAGCTTATATGACATACACATGAGACCCCCAAGTTTAATTCCCATCTCTCCTTAAGGATTCAAACCTATCTCTTACTTTTCTGTCCAAATATTCCTCTTGCAGAAAATAATTAAATATTTATTGACAGAAAAAGACAGCAAGTCTCACTAATGTAGCGGTGCTTAGAGCACTACACAAATGGCACACTTGGGTCACAGTCCCGGCTTCAAGGAGTTTTAATGCATTTTATCTAGTGGCTGTTGAATGTAAAATACCTTAAAAGTCCTAGAACCCAGGACACCCTCCCTCCCTTATTTTCTGGAGTTGTGGAAGATGGGGGCTTCATTCTCTCCAAGCAGAGAAAGGCACTGAATCTGCCTGAGTGCTCCCAGGGGAGGGGATTGTTCTCCTGCGTCCTGCTGCCCAGGTTGACCGGGAGCAAATCTGCTCAGCATCTACACATGGGCATTTACACATTTGGTTAGCATCTACACATTTGGTCAGCACCTATATATGGGCTACTGCACAGTAATTATGGCACAGTAATTATTGCATTTGCAAATGCAGTTGACTAATTGACTGCACAGTAAATGTCTGCACGTGTAGACGGTGACATTTTACTGTGCAGTCACTTAGTCAACAACATGGTAAAGCGTCTCATGTAGACACGCCCCTTACGTAACATATCATTATGAGACATAAAGAGATTGGACAGAAGAAACAGTCAGCAAAAGAGGCAAGAAAGGACAGCTGAAGGGTAAAATGCTTCCATAAATCCAGGTCAAACCTGAGGGCAATGTAACAGGTACAGAATTAGCATTCAGCTCGTATTATACATGAATTAGGTCCTTCAGTTACAGCTGATTTTGACCTAAAATACTACATTTCTGAAAGTCAGCTAAATTAAATGCACACACACATATATACGTCAGCATGTCCCACAAATTTGAAAAATGGACCATCCTTTAGAAAAAGAAACCAATCATGGCCTCCACCATTCACCTTAATGCCTATATATTTTGTGTTCTCCCACTAGTCTTTTAGCTACTCCATAGATTCAGAGTTAAGAGAAAAAGTGAAATGAGTGAAATAAATAAAATTATTTTTAAATATTAAATGACAAAATAACAAGGCAGTGACCCTGTATGTGTGTGTGTATGCACACATGTACTTCTGATACAGATATAAATTGGCTCTAAAAAATTGATTCATACCTGGCATCTACCATTAGCACAGATATCTAATCCTTGCAGCCCACACGAAGTCCCATCCATGACCTTTTCTGTTAGAAGAATAGGTTGATCCTTTCCTCCAGGGGAACAAAATAATGCACATGGTTTTTCTATAACATCAATTAATAAAATAAATTAGTTAGTAAAATTGATCTAATATAAGCAAAAATTTTCCAAAGCAATGTTCTGGTAATGATGTCTGGCTATCTTCATGATGTTAATAATAACTGTAATTAAAACTTTAAGACAAATTAATATATGATTCTCAATCTTGTTTTGGAAAATCACTGTTTTGTCCCTGTTGGAAAACAAGAACGTTTTCCTGGGCACATCTACCAGATACGCTTCTGAGAAGTGGTTACCGTGCATTTATTTAGTACTTGGACAAGTGCTAAATAAATGCAGTGCTAAATAAATGCACAGTAACTGAAGTTACTTTGCAGTAGCACTAGCGAATGCCTTTTAAGTGATCCTATTGTGCAGTAGCCTAGCGCCATAGTGTCTTGGCATGGTTTTTGCCATGCAATGCTACTGTGCAGAAGTATCAGCCTACTATGCAGTCAGCATCTCACATAGATGCACCCCCTGTGTACAAAACTTTAGCTTATATAATACTAATGTCATATTCATTGCTGCAATAAAAAGGTACATCAGAGCGAATACTTTCATTGTAATATACTTTCATTTTCATCTATACTTCTAATAGACCACGAAAAAAGAACTTAAAACATTTCAAACTTTCCAAAATGCTAGTCAGAATAAGCAGCAGCCCAAAAGAATAATGCCCCAATTTACAAAGTTTACATTGCTTCAAAAAACAACTAAGAACAAACTCTTCTTTAACAAAGCAAGTGAATTACTATTTATTCCAGTGGTGAACTGTTTTAGTCTGAAGTCAGGCAGTAGAGCAGAGTGGCACCTTAGGCTCCTGACAGACATTAAAGATGAGATGGGATCTTATGTGAGATCCCAACTATCACATTTCCTGACATGCCACATGTGTACATCTGATCCCACTGTGCCATATTGCTGGTGCACAGGGAACCCAATACCAGGCTCCCCCTGCCTGCACTGGCAAGTACCAAACTTTGCTCCCAGCCATGGGAACACACCAAGTGATCCCATGGCTGGGAGTACAAGTCAGCAGATCAGAGCTCCCAGCTTGGGCGGGGCATGGTGCACTCCGTCATCTGAAAGCCCCAATTAGCTGATGGGACCCCTAGCTGGGGGAGCACATGATGAAAACTCCAATCAGCTGCTTCAGAGAAACAAAATTTATGAGGAAAGGTTGAAAGAACTAGGGGTATTTAATCTGGAATAGAAAAGACTGAGGTGGTATTTGACAACTGTCTTCAAACACCTGAAGGGAGATTATAGAGAGGATGGAGATGGGCTTTTCCCTGTGGCTGTAGGGAACAGGACTAGGAGCGATGGCATCAAATGGTGGCAGAAGAAATTCAGGTTGGAGATTATGAAGAACTTTTTGACTATGAGGGTGGTCAGGCATTGAAATGGGTTACCTAGAGAAGTTGTAGGACCTCTGACTTTGGAAATTTTAAAGAGTGAACAGACACTTGGCTGGGATGATTTAGTCAGGGACAAACCAAGAAATCCCTTGGTACTGTAAATAAACTTGAACTGCATATAAAAATGTACTGTTTAATTATACCTAGTATTTCTGAACACACTAATGAAGACTGACAGGATTTGTGATCCAAAAACATGGGGAATCTTTGACAGAAGCTGTAATTTAGTTTTCAGTCTAATTATTTTAAAAATAACAAGAGAAAATATCTGTTTATACAATACTGTTTAAGAATATTAAGCAATACAGTTCTTCCCCTGAGTAGTTATTAATTATACATAATACAGATTGGTTTAAAGCCTCCATCACTGGCATTTTGCATAGACCCATGTGAACAACTCTCAATTTTTATCGAAACAATTAGAATAAATGTGTATGCATGGCTTTTAGCATTTGGCAAAACACTGATCCAGCTTCGTTTTAAGGCAGTGGTTTTCAAATTGTGGGACAGACAAGAACTTTGCAAGGAACCAGCACCACTGCAGCCATGCAGGGGGATGCAGGGGAAGGGAGCCCTGGGCAGGCTCTGCCAGTGGGCTGCTATACCTTGTTGGCTTCAAAATGGTATTTCATAGTTTCATAGTTGGTAGGGTCAGAAGGGACCTGAGCAGATCGTCAAGTCCAACCCCCTGCCATGGCAGGAAAAAGTACTGGGGTCAAACGACCCCAGCAAGGGGTTCTTCTACCTTCTTCTTAAAGATCCCCAGGGTAGGAGCCAGCACCACTTCGCTTGGAAGTTGGTTCCAGGTCCTAGCTGCCCTGACTGTGAAGTAGCGCCTCCTGATGTCTAGTCTGAATTTATGGTTTGTTTTTTGGGAATTGGCTTATAGGTATATGTATATATATTAGAATGGTTCAGGATGGACAAGCAGGGGTTAACTGATTTCTAAGAAGCCTGGGCCTCTCACACACAGAGTTTCATACAGCCCTGGAAACAGACAGGCTATCTAACACAAGGACAATGGATATACACATAGTCTGGGAAAGAAGGGGCATGTACCACACTATTTCCATAACATGAGATAAGGGTAATACCAGATAACAAGGCTCCAGAGATGGGTGGTCTGAGTCCCAGTTTTGGAGGAACAGAACATATTAGGAGAAGGTGTGAAATACCAAATTAGTATGTATGCATGTGATGAGCTACACAGACATGTGATGAACACAGAGAGACCAACCAGCAACAGCCATGGATCCAGTATAATCCGGAGTCTTCAGGAGGGAAGGAGAATACAAAAGCAGAGACTTGAAGGTAACAAAGTGTCCTCTGCCTGGGTCCCTCTGTCCTTCTCCCCAAGAGGGGTCCCTGTCCCCTGGGAGGGTCCCTGAGGCCACCATGAACAGAGGGCACACCACCAGCCCATCTCATCCACCCCACTGGTGGGGGAGGCTCGGCATCCCCTTCCAGGCTGCTGGCATCTGACATTAAGAGAGAGCCTCAGAGTGAAGCCTGCATCTTGACCAGATGTATCCTGATCCTGATGACAGCCCTAGGATTGGTAGTATATAGATTGCTTGATTGTTTGTATTGCTTCTTTTCTGTTATCACTGTGTATCAATAAATTTACCTATTATCAAATGGAAAGGTTGTAGTTGGTCTGAGGGTGGGTCGCTGCTGCCGCCCTCCCCACCCCCAACCCCCTGAACAAGACATCTGGGTCCTAAATCCAGGGTGGGGAAGAAAGGGGGAGGGGTTGCGCTCTATGTCAGTGAGCAATATATGTCAACCCTCATCAAGACGGAATCCAAGGATGAGGAGGTAGAAGGATTGTGGGTTAGGCTACATGGGGGGCAAGGAGAAAGGGATTTGGTGGTAGGGGTCTGCTACAGACCCCCACATCAAGGGGAAGAAAGAGATTCAGGGCTCCTGAGGCAACTCTCGGAGACCATAAAAGCTAAAGAGGCGGTAGTCATGGGGGACCTAAACTACCCGGACATCTGCTGGGAGTCACAGACAGCAAAGTCCCACCGCTCACGCAGGTTTCTAACCTATGTACAGGACCTCCACCTGACACAGGAGGTACACGGTCCCACTAGGGGGAATGCCATACTGGATCTGGTATTGGCAACGGGGGATGACATGGTAGGGGACCTCCAGATTGGTAGCCATCTGGGGGTCAGTGATCACCTAATAATAGAATTCACCATAAGACGTCGAGCGGGTAAGGTAACTAGTAGGGTGAAAGTGCTAGACTTTAGGAAAGCTGACTTCAATGAACTCAGGCGATTAGTCAAGGACGCACTGCAGAGTAGGAGTTTTGAAGTGATGGGAGCCCAAGAAGGGTGGCTGTGCCTTAAGGAAATGAGCCTTTGGGCACAAAGCAAGATGATCCCCGAGCGAGGCAAAAGGGGGAAAGGGACACGTGCATGTTCACCCACACACACACACACACACACACACACACTCTTCCCCAAGATCAGATTTTGACTAAATTGATACCACTGTTTCAGTCCATCTTGGTTATGATGCAGCTAATTATTGCAACAAATTGCATCCATTTTCCATTGATGTTTTTTCTTTTTGATTTTTAGGGAGAAAATATGTTTGGGTTGACAAAAGGATAAAACAGAGATTAAATATTAATTCTCTGGCAAATCTGGGCCTGATTCTGATGCCATTTCAAGATAAATTTGACCTAATTCTGTTAACATCAGGTTGTTCCAGGATTATAACTCAGAAAACTGCAGGAACTGTAATGCTGCTGCTTCAACTCCTACTGCATTCAGAAAAAAACTGCTTTGTGTACAGTATATTCTCTTTTGGGCTATATCTGTGTGCAGTTACGGTCTGTGCTAGACTGAACAAACAAAGGAAATGAAATATATTTGCTTGTCACAAAGAGTCCTTTCTTCATGTGATGCTCATAAAGTTGGGCTAGATCATTATGATCAACATAAACATAAATACTCATCTAATATAAACAGATTGTCATGTCTACACAATTCTGTCATCATCAAAACTGACTTTTCCTCCAAAGGGTCATAATACTTTCTGCAGCAAGGATGCTGCTACAAGAGGGTGCATAGAGATTTAATAGGCGTGGAAGTGGTACATTTATTGATAAGGGGTAAACAGTTATGGTGAACTTGTGGGGACACTGAAACTACTGCTTACAACTATGGACTGTCTAGGGTGCAATACTGCAGGAAAGAACCTAAGGGTCACAGTGGACCATAAACTGGAAATGAGCCAACAGTGTGTTTTTTTGTTTGTTTTTTTTTGCAAAAAAATCCTTTAAAATACAGTGCATACTGTATTATAGGAGCATCCCTTGCAAATCAAGGGATGTGGTTTTGCTCTATTCAACAGGGGTTAGGCTTCACCTGAAGTACTGTGTCCAGTTTTGGACCCTACACTTCAAGAAGGATGTGGACAAATTAGAAGAGAGCAATAGAAATTATTAGAGGCTTCAGAAATGTAACTTATGGGGCCAGGCTGACAGAAGTGGGGTTATTTATGGCAGTCTGAAAAAGAGAAGATTGAGACGGGGGTTGATAACAGTCTGCAAATACCTGAAGGATGGTTAATTGAAAGATCAAGATAGATTATTCTTTGTGGCTACAGGGGACATAAATAGTCAAGGAGCAATGGACTTGAATTTCTGCAAGGGAAATTATTTAGGTTGGGGATTAGGAAGAACTTTTTTCACTATAAGGGTGGTTAAGATTTGGAGCAGGCTACCCAGAGAACTTGTGGAATCTCCTTCCTTGGACATATTTAAGAGTAGGTTAGACAGGCACTTGATTGTGATAGTTTAGTTAGGGATGATCCTGCCTTGAGTAGAGTATTGCTCTAACTTAACTTCCTGAGAGACTAGAGAAAATGGATCTATTCAGCCTCCGCAAGAGAAGGTTGAGAGGCGACCTTGTGGCTGCCTATAAGTTCATCACGGGGGCACAGAAGGGAATTGGTGAGTATTTATTCACCAAGGCGCCCCCGGGGGTTACAAGAAATAATGTCCACAAGGTAGCAGAGAGCAGATTTAGATTGGACATTAGGAAGAACTTCTTCACAGTTAGAGTGGCCAGGGTCTGGAACGGGATCCCAAGGGAGGTGGTGCTCTCCCCTACCCTGAGGGTCTTCAAGAGGAGGTTAGATGAGTATCTAGCTGGGGTCATCTAGACCTAGCACTCTTTCCTGCTTATGCAGGGGGTCGGACTCGATGATCTATTGAGGTCCCTTCTGACCCTAACATCTATGAATCTATGAATCTATGAATCCAGAGCCAACAAGCCTTCAAAAGCCTAGCATGATAGGTGTGCAGGCTAGAGGCACAGCTGGGCCAAGGCAGAAGGCGCTGGAGCCATGGCGGGTGGAGCCCACCCTGCCAAGCCAAACCAAGCCATGGTGGCTGCTCGGATGAGAGGCCCCTGTGCTTGGCTGCACTGCTCCTCTGGGGTAAAGGGAGTGGAGGGGGGTGGGCACAAACAAAATTGTAAAACAAAGCAGAACTCAGCTCAAAAAATGTGAAAACCACTGTTTTATACCTAGATATACAGTATTTTTAAATGTATGATTTTGTTATTATCAATGTTTCTGATAATTTTTTTAAAGCTGCAGTTTAACTTGTGATAAAGCATTTCTAAGTGATCTTGCATCTCAGACTGGATTCATATCTTTATCAACAGTGGCTGAAATTGTGATCATTTCTAGAACTGTTTTTGTAATTCAATTCCTTGGGTTAGTTTCTTTGACAAAAATACATTATGACAATTTAAAAGGAAATTCAATCTAACAGCAGCTATTGTTCACATTCCTTGCAGGAACTTGGGTAGACTATTTCTTTTTTAGACTGTCAGGATTTTGTGCTTACTTTAGTTTTACAGATATCATAAACATCTGAAACTACACTTTCCATGCTTGAGTGCACCCTTAAAGTTAGTAAGCAAGACTGGTACATTGTAGTAGCATCCATGAAGTATGCCAGAACTTGGCAAGCAGTTGCTGGTTGGATTTATAAGAAACTCATGCAAGTCCAAGATATGCATTAAACATGAGCTTCTGCCAAAATCCAGCAGAGGGTATCTCTTTGAAAATGAATGCCAACTACATTGTCTCTGCATTGTCTCTTTAGCTTTGTACCTAAATGTATAACCAACACACATTGTCTTAAACATCTTGGTGCTCCTCTATAAAGCTTAACTTATAGCTTTTATTATTACTGAATTTGACATATCAATATCTAATTTATATCATAGATGATCACTGTGATCTGTACTGGGGACATCCAATGCTATATAAAGACCAGATAATGGATCCTAGGAGTAAGTGAAACCGCCACTTATCCACAGAAGAAATAAGCAGTAAAGTTTAAATGATTTGCTGGGAAATTATTTTGCAGCTCAGGCTTGCAGAACGATAATTTTCTTTTTATTATAATCTCATTTTCAATTAACAGCAATCCTACTCGATCTAGAAAATATATGCATATTACAGGTTCTTAAGGATGCAATTTAGTCATACCATCATCTATAACAGCCTGCCACTGGAGTATGTGCTTCTGATATGAAGATCTGACACTGAAAGCCTGGCATTGCCAGTCCCTGAATGCAGGCGCTCCAGCAGGACAGGAAAGGTTCTCACATATTTTATATTGTAGTCGAGGACCATGACAATCTCCTTCAGGACCAGGCCTAGAGAAGATGATATAAACACTTTTATTATTGGTTGGTGACATTTTAGTCAAACTCTTAGAACATAGCCCAGTTCACTCAGTCTGTACAAAAAAATTGTTTTAATAAACAGACGTTTTAATAAAATAGTTTGTTTTCCATAAAAAAGCAAGAAGATTCACTAACAACAATTCAAACTTTTTATATAAATTACATTTCTGTTGTATTTCTGGTTAACTATTTTCATATATAAGAATTACAAATGCCAGCCTTTCGTTTACACGTAGGCATTAGGAGAAGAGGAAATTCACCTTATATCTCCAAGAAAGATTATTAGAACCTCCAAGTGATTTTTCAGTATTATTAAGGATACTTTTCAGCCCCTGACTGAGCCAAAGCTATTCTAAAGTCATCAGTGAGGGGACACAACAATTTCATCTACTTCAGACTGACTTTCTTCAAGTTGTTGATGCAACATTATAATGGCCACAGACAGGTATTCAGTTCTCTGGAATTCTTACTGGTAGAAAAACAGCCCAGGAACTTGAGTGTAAATGTGTTCCAGCTCCTTGCTGGAGAACTACACAGGCAAGCTCTGGGGACACTATGGGACTGCTCCCTGGCCTTCGTAGGGGAGCCCATTAGAGGAGCCTAAGTTGTCCTCAGTTAGCACCTGGCAGGGGACAGGCTGTCAGTTAGCAGGTGACAGACAGCCCCAGGAAGTTCCAGCTGTTTGGTGGGATAAGGAGGGGCCATATTATCATAAGATAATAGATCCCTATCCTTGCACTCCTCCAGGCCAATCCAGAGGAATGTAGGCGGAGGGTGGGGGGTGACATGCGGCCATGGTAGCAAGTCTCAGGCAGCCTTCTTGCTGGGCACTGCAGCCTGCCTCCCCCACTCTGCTCCAGGCTGACCAGAACAGTACAGGGAAAGGCAGGGGCATTCTCCCATAGTGGGAACTTGTCCAGAAAGTTCCTTTTGTAAGAGAATCCCTCCCCCATCCTGCCAATCAGTTGGTTGGAGAGAGGGAAGGGGAATTTTTCAGGGCAGGGTATCCAAAGAGCTCACTAATAGCTCATTCCTGAGTGGGCTATCCTGGGTCAGTGGTCTTGCTCCTGTCCTCTCCCTTGGAGAGATGGAGAGAGATCAGAGGATTGTGGAATATTGGGTGCCGTCCACACCTGAGACAAGTATACGGCCATTCAAGTTAGACTGGGAGGACAGAGATCTTCCTGGTAGTATATGATCTAACTTCTTGCAGAAGAGCCAGTTCTCTTCCACAAGAAATCCAATGAATAACTTAACGTGTTTTTTGTGCTGGAAGAAAAACTTCTCTGGCATAAATGAGACATTTTCATGACCAATGTTACAGACAGTTTTTCTCTCTATGCTTTCCTCTGACTCTTCAGTTGATCCTATGGGTGCTAATTAAAGGAGAGGACAAGCAGAAGATAGGAACTGGAAAGCATTCAATTATTGGGAAACCTTGCCTGGAAAATGAATGGAAATGAAAATAAGGCATCTCTGAAGTCTGGAAATAATTCATGGGTATGCAGCTGGAAGTAACATTCACATGGGAGGGAACTAGGGCAGCATTTTGTCTTTTCTACTAGACACCTTGCTGTAGTACATTCATTGTTTTTTCTTCTTTTTCCTTTTTACAAAATCCTCTGTTCTTCAGTCTCCACATCCCTTGTGTCCTCTTGTCTTTAGCTCTGTTCTGGAGTGTCTCTCTTCTATCTTCTCCATCTTTATTTTCAGCCTTCAGAATATTGTCCCTTCCTGTTCCCACCTCCCACTTTCCACTCTACTTTTTCCTGCTCTTATATACTCCTTTCTTTTATGTTTTAAAAATGAGTGACCTGCAAAGAAAAAGTTGGTTTTGACCAACTGGGAGGAAAGTATGTTTTAGTTGGTTAGTTACATACCTGAAGTAATAGACTGGCCCGATTGATGTCATTAGTAAAACTGGATTGGTCTTCAATGGGGCAAAATTACCATGTCTGCATTTCTTTAATTATTTCATTCATAGCTTTTTCATTTAAATGCCTGTAAAACTGCTAGAAGGAAACTTCTTTATGTAAAACTTTAAGTATCTGTCCTTCTAAACAGACATTACAAAATTCAGTTTTTCTTCTTCAAGTTTTTTGGAATAAGAAAAGACATGGCCTGATATTATGAATATTTTTCCAGATTTAAAAAACCCCACCAAAACCTAAATAACTAATAACAAAGGGCTTTCCTTCCTTTGTGGGTCACCTTTAAAAATGTGGTTGTATTGTTCCTGCTCTGTTGTTCTCACTAGTTTTACATAGTGTAAGCCCCAACAAAAAACAAGCCTCCCAAAACATAAATCTTCAGCAAAATTGAGAAAATATTCAAATATAGCCTATGAAGATACCCGCTTTTTAAATGAGTTTGCTTCAATTAGGTCTGTTCCTTGCATATTTAAGTGAATATTTTAGTGAATCCATTTACAGTTGGAAACATTCCTCGATATTACAAATTTTAGATAAACAATGGAACAATGTGAATTTTTAAATTGTAAAATTTTACAACAGAAGCTACATTATGAAAGCTATACATCTCCAACTAATAACGCCAATGAAAACTAGAGAGCACAGCTCAAATCTTAAATACTGAATACTTGTAATGAACAAGAAAAGAGTAGCTTGATGGAATTATTTGGAAAAAATCATTTAGAAGAAGATACTTATTTGGGAAACCAGCAAGGGATTTCCACATAGAAAATGAATAATAATACAGGGAAACAGTTCACTATGAATGCTTTTTTTCCTCACAAGTTTATATAACTCAATAAGCTCCTGTATCAGAGGAAGGGAAATTCACAACAATTTTTTTGAAGGAATTCACGATCCATCGTAAACCTGATACATTTCCGCTTTCCCATTAGTCAGTATCCCTAAAAGAAAAATTGTCTACTTGTAGCATGCATGTGGCAGCACAGCTCTATGGTGATCAGGTTTGATTATTAACCCCTGTTAAACATACTAAAAATACTGAAGCACAAAACAAAGGAAAACTGAACTTTTTTTTTACCCAGGACATTTGCGTTGTCGACTGCTGATTCCAGTGTTGCAAGTTCTGCTGCAAGTACTCCAGGCGCTCCATTCTCCCTCCAAATGTTCAGGAAAAGAGGTCCGACTCATACATTCGCCAGCTTTACACCACTATTGCAAAATGCAGTTCTTAGGTGAATAAATCAGGACACATCCAAAAAAATTAACTGCCTTACCTTTCCACTGATAGCACAGCATAAACTGGTTTACTGAATGCACTAATAACAGCATTATGTCAAAGGAAATTATTCGAATTCCTTGATCTAACTCCCAACAGGATTTTTTTTTCCACGGATGCCACTAGAAATTGCACTTGCCCTTATTTCATACCATTCTGGTCTTCATGGCCTTTTAGCTTCCCCTGTCATTCAGTTGCCCCCCAAAAAGCACTGAAATGAGGAAGGCAAATGAAGAGCCAGTACACAGAGGATTTGTCTACACATTGCCATATGGCAACATTGTTACCTTTTGGAAGTACTAAAGCATGGTGCAGTAACCACTGATACTGTGCTGTACACATGGTTCATGGTTATTTTTAGCAGCTACTTCACTGTAGCAGCGCATTATAATGGGGGTAACACACCGCTATGGCGAAGTAGCTGCTGGTCACATGTAGACATCTATGGATGATACTTCACTGTAGCACATCGCACCACGTGTAGATGCACCCATTGTGTAGAAGTTTACCTCACAGTAAATCTAGGTTGGAGTAAATGCATATGCAGACAAGCCCTGGGAGTACATATTTATATAATCAGGTTATAGGCAGTTCTAGATTTGACATATATACTCAGTGTATTTTTGCAACTTTTAATCCAAGCTGATGCAACATAATGGAGATTACTGATAGTTTGAATGGCGTACCATGAAAATAGAAGGTTCTTAGATTTTAAAAGATATTTGGTCAAATCCTCATTCTACTGAGGCCAAGAGATGTTTTGTACTAGCTACTTCCACACATATATATCACCTGCTGGGAGTGAACTACCACAATTCTCCTCTTATTTGCCTTCTGCATATTATTTGTTATATTATATTCATTGTATTGTATTGTATATTTCTGATAGATGTAAGGTTAAATATTTCTCTCTTGACAGAATAGATGCATCTTTTTCATTGAATTGAAAAATTCTGGTGCCCAGATAGCAGGTAATACTGGTGCCCAGATAGCAGGTAACTGACATATCAGAACTGTGAGAGCATGTGTATAGCTATTTTGTACATCTGAAATAGACATATACACACCATCTTATATTGTATCTGAGCAACAATAGCAGAAATAAGTTATTAATACATCATGTGAGGTACAACTTCCACGAACTAAAAGGCTAGTCACTGGCTAAATTCTGGTAAGAGGTAAAACTTATAATACCCGTGTCGGTATAAAACAGCCTAACTCTGTAGACTGGTGGTATGACACTAATTTAGAATCATAGCAAAGTAGGCCTGGAAGGGACATTACAAGGTCATTCAGTCCATCCCCTTGCTCAAGGCAAGATGGCCCCTGCTAAACCAAACCAGCCAAAAAGTTTAATTGTTTCTTCTTTTTTAACTTCCAGGGTTTTTGCCAAATTCCTGTTTGACCATCTTAAATTTCACCTGGACTTTCAACTGAAGAACATATTCTTTTTTATTTTTGTCCAAAGCTGCTGTTATCATGGTAATAATGTATGTTTACAATAATGTAGCTCCTAAATGTAGCTCCTCATTACCTCCTAAATGAAAAAGCACCCCTGAGAGTACTTGAGGAGGCCCCTAGGGGGTACATGTGGGCGGGCAGGGACGGAGTGCCACCATGAACCATCCTGTACTGCCTGCCTGGCTGGACGTGGGAGGAAGGGTAAGCTTGCACGCAGCGGCTGGCACCACTTCACATTTGGCCATGCACCTCGCTCCCTCCCCTCCATGCCCAGCTGCTGGGGTACACTGTTCCATGTCTGGCTGCAGGGGCAGGGGCACATTGATCCAAAAAAGATGAAAACCCCTGACTTAAGCAAAACAGAGTGCCATCAAGTAGTGCAGTGGTGGGCAATTATTTTAGCTGGAGGGCCACTTAATGCATTTTGGGGAGCTGTTGAGGGCCTAATACATAAAACCTTTCATCAGATATCATTTTAACAAATTATAGATTAAAAAAAATCATATACTAAAAATCAAATACCTGTTATGAAAATATTTTAATTTTATTCCAAAAATTAATGTTTTGTCCTGGTTTATGCTTTTATTTTTTTGAGTAGTGTATATAGAAGTGATTGCATAATAGCTCAAAATAAAGACTTACTATTGTATACTGTGGGGATGTGCGGGAGTGTGTGTGTGGGTGTGCAGTGTGTGTATGTGGGGGGTACATGTGTCAAGGGGTATGGATGTGTGTGCATATATGGGGGTGCTGTCTGCACACTAGGTCCCAGGAGCCAGCCAGGAGTTGGGAAGAAAGAGAGCAGTGGGCACGTACAGCAGAGCTCACCTGGGTAGTGCGGTACAGTCCAAATCCCCCCACCCCCGAAACTGGTCTGTGGCTGTCCCCACACCCACTCCTGGCCAGGACAGCCCATATTGCACTCTTGCCTGAACTCACCCTATGTCCCCGCCCACCAAATAGCACCTGGCCCCAGCCCCAGCCAGCATGCACAGCTTCACAGCAGGGCTGTTGCCACAGCTTTCTGGGAACTGCTTGGCTCCCACCACCTTCAACAGCTCCTCCTTCTCCTCATCCTACCCCTGTTGCACTGCTTTCAGCAGCAAGTAAGGTGAGGAAGCCATGTGGACACATACAGGGCAGCAGATATCTGGCCAGGTGGGTAGGAAGCTGCAGCCAGGTGGCTCCTGCCCCAGTTCACAGGGCTCCAGCTCCTGGCTCCTTTTCACCCACTCAGCCACCCACAGATCACTGATCATCACACTGGGTGGGCAGAGTGGATGGTAGGCAGCATGAAGCTGAAGCCCCACATGCTGGAGCAGGAACTGCATGGCTGTAGCTTCCTACCTGCCTGGCTGGGCATCTTCTGCCAGGCACGTATCTCCATGGCTTCCCCAAGTTACCTACTGGCTGGAGCAGGGCAACAGGGATAGGAGGAGGAGAAGCCACTGGAGGAGGTGGGGAGATGAGCAGTATTTAGGTGGCTGTGGCAGCAGCCCTGCTGGGAAGCTGTATACATTGGCCGGGGTCATGGCCAGGTGCTGTCTGGAGGGCATGGGGTGAGTGCAGGCAGAAGCATGACATGGGCTGCCCTGGGCAGAAGCAGGTGGGGCTTGACCCCATGCAGACCACTGTAGGGGCAGCCATGGGCAAGATATGATCAATTGGTGGGCATGTGCCCATGAATTGGATCTGATTAGTTGGCAGACTGGATCTGATTAGTTGGCAGACTGGATCTGGCCTGTGGGCCACATTTTGCCCATCCATGGACTAGTGTAATATAAAGCTCATCTTGGATGGACAGAAAGGAAAGGGAATTAGCAACCCTTATGGCCCTCCCCCTCTCCGCCCCCCAACCAAGGGCAAACATGTGTTGTGTTTGGTATCCATCTACACTTACAGAAAACCACGTAACTTAGATGGATTCCACGTCAGGCTATTTGAGGCTACAGACAGACATTACACATAAATCGGTTTAAGTGATCAGAGACTGGTTTAAATCTGTAACAGAACAGATGTTCAGTGCACATAAACCAGTTTGAAAGTGGCTGAAACCAGTTTGAGATAAACCTGGTTGAATCTAGTATCAGACTTAACTGATATGGCTTAAACTGGTTTATGCAATGCCTGTCCTAAGCCCCTTGCTGGTTTAAGATAAACCAGATACCGCTAGCATCCTGACATGCTCTCTGGGCTGGGTGGGGCTCTCTGCTCCACAGTGGGGCTGGTCTCTCCCCTCTGCTTCCTGGCTGCAGCTCTAGCAGAAGCTTGCAGGCATAGAGAGTCTGCCTGGTTTCTCCCCTCTGCCTTACACAGACACCTCAGCGTTAGCTAGCACAGGGTTTTTCAACCTTTTTGGGTCAGTGTACCCCTGGCAGCTGGTCAAAAAGGAAGGAGTCCCCTTGTGGCCAGACGTACGGGGGGGGGTCCCCCAGCAGCCAATTGGCAATGGGGGGGTCCCCTGCAGCCGACTGATGACCAGGCTAGTGGCACGGCAGTGGCAGAAGTGCTGGTGTTGGCACCCACTACCAAATACCCCCTGAGGCCATCCTAAGCAACCCCAGGGGTACGCATATCCCCAGTTGAAAACCCCTAAGGTAGCAGACCACATGCTGGCTATGGTCTGTACTGTGAGAGACAACAGGCAGACAGACTGTTTGGAGCTAATCAACAGCTAGCTTAATGTCCTTCCTTGGAAGAGCTGTTTAAGAAGAGCTGTTCAAGAAGAGATCCCTTAGTTAATGGAGAGAGGCTTTGTTTTCTTAATGCATTGATAAACACTGAGTTAGGGGTGATAACATTCCCTGCTGGGCTGCTCAGAGTGGTGGGGGGGAGGGAGCAATAATCAGAGCGTCCTGCCAGTGCCTGGCCATGTCCCCCTCAGCTCAGTCCTGTGAAAGCCAAGGGAGGGCTGCTTTAGCATCCCCCGGTTTCTAGCCTGAGCCACTGCAGGCATGTGCCTGCATTTCTGGGATTTTTTTTCGGTTACAAAACTGATTTAGCCTAGCCAGGTTAGACTAACCTGCAAAGATTGAATCAATTCAGGCTCAGGTTTTTTGAATGTCTGTCCCTAGCCTGAATGTCTGCACCTAGTCTAAAGGAATATCCTTGGTACGACTGTACTCCAACCCCCTACAAATTTAAACTTCAACCCTATTTCAAAGCACATTGATGATAGGACTCCTCAATGAAATGCTTGTAAGAATTGTATAACATGGGACAAGAATGTTTTTCTTCCTGACCTTGCTCTTGAGAGTCCATTTCTCAATCTTGAAAAATGGCTAAGCCATTTTTTGCTGAAATTTTCAGGGGAGATTGAAAAAAAAACCCTCAAAAATACCAGACTGGGGCAGACACCTGGAATAGACAGTGAAAGTCTGTCAGAGTTACAGGCAATTCAAAACAGCAGTCTTACAATGGAAAGTATTGGCAATCTTAACAGCAGATATTGCTACCTACTTTGCCTCCAACAGAACTTTGAGACTCATTTCTAAATGCATGATAGACTTACACATGTATTTGTTTTCTCAGAAAACAGTTACCTGCTATTCAGTGCACAGATGTGTTATATTACAATATGACATAGTGCAGTCATGCCTAGTTTGCCAGCATCACTAGGGTGATTCCATTATTTTAAAGAAAT
Source organism: Alligator sinensis (assembly GCF_000455745.1). Classification (NCBI taxonomy): domain Eukaryota; kingdom Metazoa; phylum Chordata; order Crocodylia; family Alligatoridae; genus Alligator; species Alligator sinensis. The sequence goes on along the minus strand of NW_005842564.1, from coordinate 445,322 downwards.
GAAAATGAATAATGGTTTGGTTCCTGTTGTATACTAATGATACTTTCTGAAATCTCTATCTTATTCTATTCATGGTTTTATTTGTTTTTTTAGATGATGAAAACTGTCCTTGGCTCACTATTTTATGATTCTAACAGCAAATTATCACTAGGGGAGACTGCGCTGTGCTGTCAATACAATACCATGAGAATAACAGAATAAATGCATATTGGCTGTGCAACTATTTTTTTTAAGTTGGCTTACAAACTGGACATCTATTTACATTCACATTTGGTAGAAACTATCTCAAGTCGGAGAGCTGTCGACGGACATGTAACAGAATTCTTGCCATAAGTGACTGCTGAATTTTTTGATGATTCATTCACCAAAACTGTCACTACTTTGGATGCAGTGACATTTTAAAACTTATCTTTAAAATACAAGTTTTCTGTAACAATTTTATGTCGTAAATCTGAACTGGTTCTTTTCAGGAGATTAATCCTAATAAACAGTGTTTGTGAGCTGAATACTCATTGTGAGCTCCCATCAGAGATCTTTATGTCTCTGAAAATAAATTGATATTTTTGTTCACAATAAAGTATAGGAACTGGGCAATAATGACATGACATTTATAAAATACATTATAAAATCTAGTTTAAACAAGGTAATGTCAGCATGAAAACATCTTTTTTTTTTGGCTATGTTAGAAATAGCACACTCTTCACAGAGACAGATTCCAATCACACAAATAAACTGCTTTTCTACATAAATATTTCATTAGGAAAATGCCCATATGTAAATCCAAATATTTCCATACTACAAACAAGCCTTCCCCATTTTCTAAACAAAATAAACAGTCAGCACAACAGAATCTTCACCTAAAACTGTTATCTTTTCAAAATAATTTATGTTTTATTAACAGAGTACAGAATAAATAGGGACATCAAAAATGAACAGGGGGAGTGATCAACTCTGCTCATTTGAAAACAAAAGATATTAACCGTGGGGGAAATGTAAAATGTGTTAATTGGTGAATGGAATACTTTCCCTTTATGTTGAATGTAAATCATACTCAAGTATTTATCATTAATTACAGCATTGTCTAGGTGCTAATCATGTTAATGTTAGAATATCTAATATCAATCCATAGTCGTTATATAGCAAAACTGACTTTAATTATAACTGCATCTGTGTAAGACTAAAGAACCAGATAGAGATCATCATAATTTTTTTTGAGTACTGCTGCAAAAACCCAAGCAAGTGTATTTGTATGTACAGGGAAAAATTCTTTCCTTACAGTATAGTAGCTTCATGTTAAGATGCCTTAATCTCAGAAACATCTAGATTCACATTACAAATTTAAAATGATTCATCTCAACTTAAAAGTAACGAGCACATGACTTTGTAGAAGCAATTTCCAAAACTTAATTAGAATAAATTAATTGCTGTGTTTCTTCTGTTAACAACAGAAGTAAAATCAGTATCATACCTTTCCAGTTTCACAGTCTGTTCCATCCATTGGTGGATCCAGTTTAGTTTTGCATTCCTTCTCACCTTCCACCTTACACCATAACCCAGTGCAAATAACATGCTGAAAAACAAACATATGCCGCTAAGAACCGAGGTCCCTAACGCAAAAATGACTGTGTTTACAATCCATTAATTTCACCTAGTTGCCAGTTTAATGGTATACAGTCTGTACAGAGCCAGGTTAAAAACATGAATACAAATTAGGAATTCAATTTTCAAAGGGGTGGAAATCCTGTTTGCACTTTCCTTGAGTTGGAGACAGTGGCACTAAACCATCTGTTGTTCTATTGGGCTAGGGAGAGACATTACACACAAACCAGTTTAAGTGATCAGAAACTGGTTTAAACCTGTAACAGAACAGATGGTTCAGTGCACATAAACCAGTTTGAAAAGGACTGAAACCAGTTTGAGATAAACCTGGTTGAATGTAGCATCAGACTAAATTGATTTGGCTCAAACCGGTTTATGCAATGTCTGTCCCAGAACACCTTGCTCATTTAAGATAAATCAGAGTCCCCCAGCATCCCGGCATGCTCTCTGGGCTGGGTGGGGTTCTCTGCTCCACAGCAGGGCTGGCCTGTCCCCTCTGCTCTCTGGCTGCAGCTCCGGCAGTGACTGCAGGATGCTCACCATCCTCCCCTCACCATTCCCTCCTAAGCAGGATTTCCCTGCTCCACCCTGCCTTGCAGAGAGGTGTCTGTATATTAGCTAGCAGACCATATGCAGGCTATGGTCGGTGTTGAACCAACAGGTAGAATCAACAGGCAGAATCAACAGGTAGCTGGTAAGGTCCCTCTGTTGTTTTCTTAATGGGGTAATAAACACTGAGTTAGGGATGACAGACATTGTTATCAATTCCCTGCTGGTCTAATCAGTGTGTCCTGCTGGAGCCTGGCCACATGCTGTGCAAGGGAAGGGAGGGCTGCTTTAGCACCCCCCAGCTTCTAGCCTGAATCACTACAGGCATGTGTCTGCAATTCTGGGATGTCTGTTCAGTTACAAACTGCCTAGCTAGGTTAGACTAACCTGCAAAGATTGAATCAATTCAGGCTGAGGCTTTTTCAATGACTATCCTGAGCCTTGGTGGGAGGAAAGAATTCTAGGAACCTATACATAGTTTCACAACCCTTGGATGTTGCAAATCTATTGGAGAGCTTTATCCAGCATACCAGTTTTGCCATTGCACAGATTCACTGTCTTGGAGGTAGTGCTAACTGGTTTGGAACACCCTGAAAATGAGGATTTTCTACCCACTAGCACATAATTTCAGAGCAAATTCAAGCTACGTGCTGAGGCCAGGATCTGTCCCAACATATACTGACAAAAACCAGGTAGGCTTACCTGGTTTGTCTGACAAAATTAAAATAAAGCTACTAAGCAATTCTTGTTATTGCCACTCACTCATGCATGGAGAACAGAGAATGCCAGCATGGTTCTAAAAATGGAAGTAGGACTTAGAAGTGAACATAGTTAAGAAATCTTATATAGATTGCTATGAAGTATATTCACTATGCACAATAAAGGATAGTAGACTATTTGAGGCTTACAGTGAAACTGAAATGTTTAACTGAAAACTGAAATGGAAAATTTCACAACCACAGCTAAGTGCACTGAATCCAACCTCCCTTCAACAGGGTAATCAGGTGAATAAACACTTTTAATATTTTTCCTACCTATAGTAAAATTCAATTCATATTTCTCAGTTTGGATCACATCAAAGAATCCACTGTAGTGGAAATACCAAAAATAAGTTCTGTTGTATTGCCAATAAGCCAGAATATGCCAGGAAGCTTTCATATATTAGAAGTTTTACTGAAAATGTATTTTCACACTGAATGCCCTGCTACAGGGAAACACTCAGGGGAGTGTTCAGCTCATAAGTGCTTTACTCAGCCTTAATTCAACTTTACAGATCATCCTGAACTCAGGTATGAACTGTCTAATTGTCAAGATTAAAGTGAGTTTCCAACCCCTGAATGAATTTACACAAAACTCCTACTTTTCTTCTTTAATACATAAAATATTTTCCAGACTATTAGGCTCGCTGATGACTTATTCAAATGTCCCCTGTTTACACCTAATGGTCCCTCCTTCACAGTATACTTCCACTTCACCATAACCTTTTTCCTTCCTGGAAGCAGGTCAACTCTTAACTAAAGCCAACATTCACACAGAATAGATACTAAGAAGATGACAAGGCGGGTATAATTTTTCTTCACTAAGAAGTCATTTCATTGTAGATTTTAGAGATGAAAAGAAGAATTAATCATTGAATCCATCCTCTGCATTAGAACAAGACAGATTTTATTCCTTTTCAAGAGAAAATCTAGCCATGAACATTACTACTTATTGTAATTCCCCAACTGACCTTGGTAACCTTTAATTTTCCCCTCATGTAAGAGCTATACAGCTAGTCTATTCTTGAGAGAAAGAGATCAAGTTTGGAATCATGACTTCCTCCCCCTTCCTTCTTTTTTTTCCCCCTATTATGTTCCCCCCTTACCTGGAAACCAGATGGAAGCGAACAGGGCCAGCTGGGGCTGGATCACTGCCTGAAGGTTATTGCTTGCGCAGCCTGATATGAACAGTTCAGGGGCAAGAAGAATCAGGAGAGAGAGGGGGATAAAAGAAAAAGATCAGCAGCAGGTTCTCAGAATCCAGGGCTGCTAGAATAGAAGATGCACTGTTTCTAGCTTAAATTACTTAGTATGCTGGCAAATCTAATAAAAGTGTGTATGCCAAAGAGGATGCACGAAAAGGTGTTTAAATATTATGTTTGCTAAACATATGGTACCTTAAAAAACCTCATTGTAAGGAAACATCATTCACAAATGGTTGCATCTCTGCCAGGACTTGAAGGTGAACTGCAAGCATTAGCCCATGTCTAATATATAAAGATGTCTGAGTAATCACTTAAAAGAAAAACAAGGAGAATTATTTAAATTGGCCTATCAGGCCAATTCCTAAAGACAATGCAGAAATGACAAGCCATCAGAAATTCCACCATATCATAATCCTTCTGTTTCAAGTAAGAAATGATGAAGACGGAACCTCACTAAAGAAAAGATGCTGGAAAATTAACCTTTCATAGTTCAGATGATATAGCTATTTAATAATTTATGTTCAAGGATTCACATCTCCAAATGACTATAATTATACCCCTTTTAGCTTTCAACTTATGCCCAAAGAAATATACCTACCTAGGAATGCAAAACTGTTTATGTATGAAGCCATAGCTACTTATAAAACAAAGAGAATTCTTCCAATTATGAAAAACATGGAATCAGATTTATGAAGATTTAGGTGCCAGTAAGTGTAAGTAGGATTTTCAAAATTCTGTAAGTAGGGTCCAAACAATTGGAATCAGACACCTTATTTGTTTACATGATTTTGTAAATTCTACTAGATGCCTAGATATACATTTAGGCTACTAAAAAGCTTATGAACTGTGTCCCTATACAGATTCCACTTACACTTATCCTTGAGACAAAGTGACCAGTTTAGATGCCTAGTATACCTTAAGTGACCTCTGATATAAAACTATAATGAATGGAAGTGTAAGAAAGCAAGAAAATATTAGAGAAAAAGAACATGGAGAATATTTTTTTTCCTGAATTGGAAACTAGGCTATATAAAAACTCTACTGTTGGGCCTTCATCCTATATCAAGGGGCCTGAAAACAATCACCGCCTCAAGAACACAGACCTCTGAATGGCTTCAGATCTACTAAAGATGTCAGTTCATATCATGTCTTTAAAGTCAAATGATGAAGTCTTTTAGCTCTATGCCTGCTGTCAATTACCAAGGCCAGTCTGCTTTTAGGTGCTGCTTATGAATTAACGTAAGGATTCAAATCAAACATTTTTTTATTTACCAAATTGTTAAAAAGTAGGGTTAGTGTTGTTGCTACACTGAATTTATTCATAGCTTTGAGTACCAAGAATGCATTGATGATATGATTTGAACATGAAAAAATGCCAGCTCCAAGGCTGTGTCCACACGAACATGGACATTTGTTTCCCTGGAGACAAGAAACAGCAGCACAAGATAAAAATGTTTTCTCCATGTTCTCTAATATTTGCATGATCCCTACTTGTGCCACTGCTACTTGTCCCTGGGGAACACCTGTGCCCCGCCTGGCTTCTGGCACATGGCAGGCTACCCCAGGTGGGGTAAGGGAGGCTGGGGCCAGCACTGGGCTGGCTCCAGCACTTTACCTGAGATCCTGAGGGCCCCCTGGGGCTGCAGCAGCAGCAATCCTGCCCCTCGGAGCCTGGCTGGCAGCTGGAGTGTGGCTTGCCGGTATGCAGCCCAAGGGGCTAATGCAGAGAGAATTAAATGCTTCTCAAATTAAAGGCAAAGTCTCATAACATCAAGCCAAGCTTCTTCCTTAGATAATTACCAATGATTAGATCATTACCACCATCTGAACAAATTAACAGGACCATGGAGAAGGATGGCAGGAGCTTCTCAGACCTTCCAATGGTTCACAACCCATTTTACATTTTCCGGGATGTTGCTCAGTATTAGCACTGTGAGGTGTGCTAACATGATTCACAAGATAAACCCAAATATTTCAAATGGCAATACATAGTGTAAAGAACATTCTGACTGTTGTGGTCTTTCTAAATTCTTTGCAACAGAAGAGTGTTGCATTATTTTTCTGTACTCAAAAAATAAGCAGAAACTAAGAGCTGGCATTTTTGGAGGAGTACCTTGAATCTAATGAGGGGTACCTTAGATTCTAAAAATTCTGAGAACTGCTGCATTAAGTTGTGCTACACTAGGTCTAAGCAGTCCTGTATTTGTCCAGGAAGGCACTTTGCCTTGCCTTCCTCTTTTAAACTAAGCCCTTATTCTTCAAGCTAAAAATAACTAGTTCCTTCAACCTTTTCTCATATAGTTTGGCTTGTTTCAACTAAAAGCTTACAGGCAACCTTTCCTATAAAGCCTACAATTGCCCTTATCTTTAACTTTTGTTGTTAATATTTGTTTACAAATAAAATAATATTTGTAAACAAATAAAATAATATTTGTTTACTAAATAAAACTCCTGGACCAGGAGTTTCCAAACTGTGGTCCACTTACCCATGGGGGTATGCAAGCCATCTCGGGGGGTGGGGGGTATGCGAGAGAAATTGTGTAATGGTGGATTGAATTTTCTTTATAATACTAATTGGCATTTAAGCGGTTAAAATATAACATGTATGCTGCTTGTGGTATGTGGGCAGCTTGTAAATCTGGAAAGGGTACACAATAAGAAAAAGTTTGGGAACCTCTGCTCTGGACAATAAATGCATGACTAGGGAGAATAACATGTAGCCCATAACCACTTTAGGCAGGGTACCAGCTTAAAGAGATATTTCCAAAAGGCCTATAAAATTAACTTTTCCATTATATAAAAACCTAACTCTGAAATTTCATTTCATTTGAGGTCATGTTTTATTCTTCAAACTATTACAACACTGATCTAAGTCACATCGGGAGGTTATACACATGCTCTGGGAGTGTGTGTATGTGTGCGTGTTGGGGGGGGGCTTTAATTAGAGTACCTTTAATTAAAGCACCCAGAGCATCTCATGTATCAGTGTCCCTGTGCAGTATCTTCTATCATTGTCCCCATGCTGAGAAACAGTGGCAGGGGTGCTTTAACTAAAGCTTGTCGAACGAGCTTTAGTTAAAGCGCTCCTGCTACTATTCTTCAGCACAGGGACACTGATACACAAGATGCTGGAGTCTGTTGGAGCGCAGTAATTACCACACTCAAGCAGACTTGATTGATCGAGTCTGCTCCGATATGCTGTAGTTACAGTGTCAGAACAGCCTCACTTCTCATGTATAGGCACCTAATCATGTCCTAAAAAATGTAAGGAGAATCTAAGCAATTCGAATATATTCATATTCTTATCTATGTTTTACCTGTATGCTTTACCTAGACATTCTCTTCTTCTGGGCACTAGGCAGCTGCAAGAAGGGCCAGGTTCCCATTTTGGGGTATCCAGTGAGTCATACCAGTGGCTCGAGGCTCCACCCAAAAATCTGGGAACACTTTATTTGCCGGGGTGTCCCACATAAATAAAATCCCCTTCTCACAAGCAGTATAAACACAAAAGAACAGATTTATTACAGAAAATAAAGGCAAAAAAACCCAAAGGAAAACACTAAATACAATTTAAAACACTATTAAGTACAAGACAAAGTCTATAAATTATACCCTCTTGGCTTCACCCTGTCCAGGGAGTCCAGGACTTGGGGGCTCCCCAAAGGGTAGTTCTGGGGGCCTGCACCTCACCTGCCCTTCAGCAATGGGCTGGAGAGGGGTGCCCACAATGGAGAGTCCTAAGAGCTGCTCCTTGGGTTTGCAGCACTGAGGGAGCTGCTCAGGAGCATGGGTGCTTCTGCATTGCAAGGAGTCCTGTTGCTCCTGGAGAAGTGGTAGAGCATGAACCTCCACTTCTGCATGGTGGCTTTGAGGGGTTAACTGTGGCTTTCATCAGTGAACCACACCCCAAAATTCCTAGTCCCAATCCCAGCTCTGCTGGGGCAGGAAACTGCAAAGAATTTGGACATGGGCTAAGGGCCACACCACACTGAGGCCTGGATCGCCAACAAAAAGTGCCAGGTCTCACCCTGGCCCAAACCATGCCAGACTCCACCCTGGTCCAAATCTCCCAGCCACACATACAGCTGGAGTTCAGCCACACAACTAGGCTGACAGAACATCTGTGAAACAGCAAAAGGGGCCCAGGCCTATGTGGCTGCAGCCTGGATATCTCATCTCAGCTGCACCATTATGCTGTGACACAACAATTACAAAGCAATGGAGGGAGGCCAGACCTATGTGGCCAATAACTGCCAGGACCCCATACCTACTCCATTTGCTCCAGGGATTAATACCCCCATGGTATTATCCCACTCAAAACTCAGGGGGAAAAAAGGGGGAAAGAAGAGGGAGAGAATAGGGGTCCCAAACTCCGAGACCAAATCTCTCCCTATACCTGAGGCTTTACTTTCACATAGCTTTATCTCCAGTGAAGATGGGGAGAGACCACCCCAGTGGGGAGCAGTTTCTCTGGCTCCCAATTCAGCTTTGCAGTTCTTAGCAGCCCCAGGAAAAAGAGAGACAGCCTTAGTTAAGTTGTTTTGAAATACCTGGCATTACATCACCTAAGCCTTGTCCAGTCAGGCAGTGCCAGGCTCCAGACTCTCTCTTACTCAATTTACCTAGAGGAGTCTTTGCTTCCCCTGGCCAATCAGGTCAGAGTATTTTAGTATCTCACTGAGATACAAGACCCTAGCTTTCTATGTGAAGAGCACATGGCCAGAACAGGGGCCATTCTTGCCCACATGGCCAGACCAGGTTTTCTCCTTAAAACAAAGGGCCAGAGGAGAAAAGGGGGAAAAGGAAAAAAAAGGTAAATACAGAAGAAAAAACCCCATACAATGCACAACAACTGAAGACACACACCCTGCCATATGCAGCACAAGTGTGTGTGGGTGTTATATATATTATTAATATCGATTATCATTAATGTATTTGTACTGGGTGCCTTACAAGCCACAAAAAAGATCTTGTCCTAAACACTGTATACAACAGAAGATAAAGATCAGAGACTCAGAAGAGAAAATAGAGATCAGATCACAGAATCACAGAAAAGCAGAACTGGAAGGGACCTCCATATGTCTTCCCCCCAACCCTTCCTGAGTTACGAACAACCCTAACCAAACCATCATATGCAAATCCATTGTCTAACCTCTTAGCAAAGCTACACAGCCATCTCTGACACAACACAAGACATAACACCCTAACCTGCCACAGGTAAAGCTGGGAGACCATGGTGGCCAATTTCCTGCTGCTTTAAAGGTTGTTAATATATGCTCAAGAGATACCAGGAAGAGGGCCACAACCCCTGCTGCAGAGGAAGACAAAACCCCCCACAGTCCATACCAATCTAACCATGGGCTAAAATTCCTTCCTGACTCCAAATATGTCAATGGGTCTGACCCTGAGCAGAGGGGCAAGGTCCCCTAGCTAGGAACCTCCAGGTTTAAGTCCTGGAAGGAGCATTGGCACACCCCGCTCAAAATCCCCAGCTTTGGTTGCAGCCAACACACAATGCATCAGAAGAAGGTATAGAAAAAAACCCTGACATATAACAGCACCGGGGGTGGGGAGGGCGGGAAGGATGGGGGTACAGGAATAGGTGGGAGGGAGTGGGAGCAGGGAGAGAGGAATTCCCTCCTAGCCCCATGTGGCAACCTGCAAAGCCCAGAAACATGGGAAATACCTATAGCAGAACACGGGCATAGCTATGTTTAGATCAAAAACAAATTTTGAGAACTTAATTTTGAAGTAACATGTAGATCTGGGAACTTCTGATTATGGTGAGAGAACAGAGCCTCTTGCACATGGATTACACTAACCTATTTTTATTGTGACTTATTTTTATTCCAGCAGTATTTCTAGCAGAGGAGGGGGGCTAGACCCAATGATCTCATGCCCTAAACTTCTGTGAATCTGAGAGTCCCTCCCCATGGCTGTCCAACCTCTTCTTGAACACCTCCAATCCACAATTTCCCTAGGCAGTCTATTCTGCTGCCTCACTGTTCTCACTTTTATAACAGTATTCTTAGAATGTTTGGGGTTATGGAGGCCCTTGGATTAAGTGAATCTCGACATTTCTTGGCATCTGATCTAACCTATATGTAATTCTAAAGGAAAATCCGAAATAAAATTTGAAACAGGACATTTTCTTTGATGCACTCTCTTGGTTAGACCATCTTTCCCTGCCCTTTAGATCAGATGCTTTACTAAAAAGATTTACTCATATTTAACACCAAACTTTTGTCACACAAGAAATGGATTTTTTTTCTTACTTTCCTTTTATTGAAAACCAAAAACAAATACCAGTGACCTTTGATATTTTAACATTTCAGCATGTGGGTAGTGGCAAATCATGGTAAATGGCTGAAAAATTTTACTGGAGACTTTAAGTGCTGCCAGTTAAATCAGGATTGCAACAGAAGTCCATAGAAAGCCAAAGTTCTGCAACAACATTACTCAAAAACCAGAGCACTGAACTCACCCGAGTTTTATTCCTCCAGGGTGAAAGTTTCTCTCTCTTCCAATTAGGACAATTAAATTTATGTTTATTCTGATGCAATATGTTCTCCATCTACTGCATCATCATCACAGTTCAACAGCAGTTGAAGTTATTTAGACTAATAATGGGAAATAAGAGTTATTTGAGGATATAAACCAATACTTGTGACATGACTTTTTAAAAGCTATGATATAATGTATTACTTATACAGTGCAATAGAATACAGCAATGTCCAACTGGAAAGCTGTGCAAACTAAAAGGAGATTTTTCTTTCAAAAAGGCTCACTATACATTCATCCTAATGGCAAAAATTAATATATTATACAATGAATTTCACAATGTAATACAGAAAAAGTGTAGCAGGGGACATTACAGCTGGAACATATCACAAAACAGCTGGCTTTTCAGGAAGTTTTTGAAGGAGTAGAGTGAGGGAGATTTGTGTACGTGTTGTAGATGCTGCTCGAGGCACATAAGCAACTGGGAAGAAGGTGAAATTTGAGGGCAAGCACAGGAGACAAAAGGGGCAGTTATAATGATGCTGTGCCAAATCAAGATAGCTGAAAGGGTCATGGTGGAGATGAGGGAAGATAAGTACACAAGAATATAATGTTTCCATGACCTCTGCCCTTTTCATTATGATCTTTCCCTTGAAGTTTCTTAAAAGTTGCCACAATATACAACCATTCTACTCTTTCTTAGTAAAGATCACAGCTGTGTTACGATAGGAATTGTTTTAGTGAAGTTGACTAGATAACATTCACATCCTGGACTTTAATCTTGAAGGCCAATATTTTGTAGTTCTACAATTATATTCAATTGTCAAGTTTTACTTCTGGGCCATGATCTCGTTATCTGTTATTTGAAACAACGTTAGGGTCTAATTGCTTCTTATGTGACAAATCATCCACATAAAAGCAAACTTGGCTGTTTTACTAGTTTAGCACAGTGACACAATATAAAACCTACACTGAGGGATGCATTCAAACTTTATTCTTGAAAGATATTAAGCTACTCTTCTCAAGCTACATACATCACAGTTTTAGCTCTAGTCATCTTCACAAGATGAAAAAAAAGCAGTCTGAAAAATAAATATTATGCTTCATTCAAGAAACAGGCATGAAGGACAGCTTAGGCATTTATGGAAATTAGCTCACATTGGTTACTATTATCAGTATTCTCCTGTGGCAAGTGTTGTATGCAAAAACGACCCAACTTGGGGAAAAATACTGGAATAGCTTTCCCTAGTGTAAGAGAGGTGAAACATAATATTTGTTGCACCATCTTTAACATATTCAGTGCAATTACTTTGATAAATTAATTTCAACAGATTTCTTATTTCTTTATTAATTTCTAAATATACCACCATTTCAGGAACAAAGCACAGCATGTATGCAGTTACTTGGAAGAAATAACTAGGTCCCATCCCACATCCCAGGATCTGTGTATTTAGTGTTCCTAATTCCTGACTGTAATCACTGCAGAAATACTTTCATTGTTCAAATATTGTAACAGGTGGATAGGAGGAAAAGTTTCAAGGGCTTAGAATAGGATATACACTGAATAGGATATACACTATGCTTTACTTCAAGCCACATGGGCTCTGCTACCTTCCCTCCATGTTTTAGAAATCGTATTTCACTGGGGGAAAGGTACCAAGAATGCAAGATTTCCCGATGATCCAGGTCTGCCCGGGCCTCACTGATAGGGAGCTAGAGAGGGTATGGGATTCTGGTACTGGAGATAATTCACAGGGGCTCCATCTACATGAGACATTGATGGCGTATGTAGCCCAGTACTACTGTGCAGTAGAGCTGTGTGGCAACAACCGTGATACAATGCTACTGCACAGTAGTGTCATGAAAAAGGCATTTTGTCAGCACTACTGCACAGTAACTTGGGTTATTGCACAGTCATTTTGTACTTGTCTATACAATAATTTAGTACTATTTTACACAAGTATTAAATGACTGCACAGTTGTGTAAATGCAGCCAGAGCTATGAACACATGTGTCCTGAGTTTCACAGGATCTGAGGATCACATTCCTGCTTTCTTTTCTGGTGGTAAGGGCAAACATTGCTCCCTGACAGAAGAATGTGAGAGCAACTGGCAGGGGAATTTTGCATGAGGAACATTACAAGTTTTCTTCTCTCTACTCCAAAACCCTTCTCTCCGGATTTCTGATTTTCTTTATCCATTTTTATTAAGACATGGTAAAAAGTAATATTGGTCCAAATCATTTAAAGAGGTCTTACATTCATTTTATGATGTATCGCTTGCTTATATTTTATTAATTCTCAGTTCAGGATTATCAGTTTTGAAAGGGATTTCTGTGAAACTGTATAAGGATTGTCCTTTCCCTCAAAACTATCATTAAGTTCCATTTTTAACTGTCAAATACACTGGCATATGAAGTTACTCTAGAGACAAAAATAAATAATAATCTGTCATCTGGAAAGGAAATATCATTGCTTTTCATATAGCCTTTCATCATTACACAGCTCCTTCTAAAAGTGATACCACATAAATTTAGTGTTCAGTTACACTGAGTTCCTAAAATTTAAAATGATAACTCAAACAGGCAAAAGGATGACAAATAAGGTATTTAAAGTTACAAGTGTAAACTTTCACATATAAGACCCCAGAACCAGAAGAAAAAAATGGATATTCAGAAATAAATATTAGGAATGAACACATAGATCAACAGAATCCCATCAGCATCAGGGTAACAATTTTGATTTAATATTTTAGCAACTGGCATTCCTAAAAATAATATGGGAAGCTAAAAGACCTGAGTGAGAGTTTACCTAAACATCCTGGGGACTCTAAGCCACCTCACTTTACATGTCTACATTATGACAATATACCAATCTGATTTATTTACCAACAGTATACACACTATGGAATTGAAAGTGTGCAAAGACACATAAGTGCATGTGCATATCTTTGAGAATCTGGTCCATGACGTATAGTTTCCTGAAACTTTTCAACTGCCAGAAAAAAAGCAGGGAGCTGAGAGAAAGTAGAAGCTAACAGGAGGTCTGCACCACATTTTATCTCCATCCCAACCCAGATAAGAATATAGGAACATAAGATCCTGAAGGAGCCTCCTGGACTACTGATGTCCATTTGCAGATGACCATTTACTCAAGTAGCCTCCCAAATCCTCACACACAACTACACAGCATGATACCAGAAACACCAAGAACAAAAGGCAGCCAACGAAAAAGAAAATCATCTAAAGTCATTGCCAATCTGACCTAGGGAAACATTATTTTCCGGCTCCATATTTGGCGATCAGCATGACCCAGAGCAGAAGAGCAAGACTAGCTAGGAACCCTGGGTTAACCAAGTACCAACAGGAACACGAGCACATACCACTCAAAAAAGCCCTATCTACCATGATGACCAATGTTCCCATCCTTCAAAGAGAGATGACTCCCTGCCCCTTTCAGTACTGAAGCCAGCAGCATTCATGTGAGGGAGAAAAAAAATCCATCTTGGCTCTTACTGGCAAACTTGAAGCACTGAATTACCAGATACCTAACATGCCACAAGGCAGCGCTATATCCCATACTCTGGACTGCAAGTAAATTCAAATATCATACACACTGTTGGTTGAGACAGAATTCCCTGTCCTTTCATATCAGACATCCCATAAACTTGTCAAGTTTCTTGTTAATGTGATTCAAGTTTGTTGCTGAGACAACTTCGTTCAGAACACCCATCCCAAAACTACACCCCCTGACAGAAATCTTTCAGTTTTAAACCTAAATTTGCCACCTGTTAATCTGTAGTTATTTAATCCAGTGCCAGTGTTGTTTTTTAGCCTAAAGAAATCATCTCTGCCCTAATACGCACACCACAAAAGTACTTGTAAAGTATAATCGCCTCTCCTCTTAAATTGTATTTAGTTAAGCCAAGTTCCTTTAATCTTCTTTTATAAGAAAATGTTTTCATTCTCTTATCCATCCCAGTGACTACTTTTTGTTCCATTCCAGTTTAAGTCCATGTTTTTTTAACAGTGGCCTGACTTGTACACAATATTCTAAATGGACTCTAACCAGTGCCTTGTGCCCCCTTGTCTCTACTGAATATATCTGGCCTAAAGCTGGGTGCGAACTAGCAGTGGAAAATCTCCAACACTCAAAATGATTCCTGGAGTGGGAGAACTACAGATGCTCAGCATGCAACAAGTCTCTCCAATGCTCCTTATGCCTATCCAAGACTGGGGTGATCCCAGCCTGGGGAAGCCATGGGCTGCTCCATTCCCCGGGTTCCCAGGGGCAGGAACTCCCATGTGAGAAGCAAGCAGGAAACTACATTGCTCCCAGAGCTTGGCTCCAAGAAGCCAAATAGAGGGAGTAATGGGGAAAATCCCCTGTGTGCCCCTCACACCAGGAATTCAGAGAGCCTCCCCAAGTTCAGTTCCTGGCCCCTGTACAGCTTCCCCTTGCTGCCCACACTGTCCAGCTGGGCAGCATGGGTGATAATTAAAAGCCAGTGAGTCTGGAAAACATACTTGGGGAAGCTTTCCTTAAACCAGATCCCAGCCCTGCTGGCTTTTAAATCACCACCCTAACCTTTTAGTAAAACATACAGCTTAACTGTCTCCCTTTTAGCCAACTGCCATCCTCTCCAGCGTTCCAATTTCTCATTAGACATGGCATCAAAAGCTTTGTTTAAATTAGGTAAATTAAGTTTACTGCATTGCTCTTATCCAATAAGTATTTTGTCATAGAGGGATATCACATTAATCTTCCATGAATAAACAAGCCCATATTGGGTTTTGTTCCATCTTCCATTGTCTTTCACACCTTTGACTATTCCTTTCTTCAGTATTTGTTCTATTTAAGTCAAATTAACAGACCTGTAATTGCCTGGATCATTTTCTCCCCTTCTTACAAGCAGGCACTACATTTGTAGCTCTCTAGTCCTATTTATGTCAAGGAAATTGAACTGTCCAATAATTACATTACTATTTAAATGTTCACTATTACTTAAATTTCCAGTGTCCTTATAAAGATCTGTACCTATTTTCAAGTCTGAACATGGGGATTTATAATAGCCACTCAACACAATCTTTTAAAGGCCTTTTGATTATTTCTTCTTAATGCAATTTTAATTCAAACACATTCTTTTTTTCTTTATGCCTCAAAAGGTGCTGTGCTGCCCAACCTTCTCCTTAAGACAGAAAAGATCCCACTGAAGAGCACCTGAGGTTCTAACTCTTTAAGCATCGTTCCCAGACTATAATATTTGTTCATTATCTTTGTCAGCAGGTATCTAGACATTTAATTTGTTTTTACATATCAAATGATTAATGGACTCTTCCCTGTTTCTGCCAAAATATTCTTCAACCTCAAGTCTGTGTCCCTTATCTTTCATCCTGGTATAGAGCACACACGTTTTTTGGTTTGTTCCATTTGACTGGTCTGGCAGTTTTACTTAAGAGTGAATCCCGAGGACTCTTATCTTATTTTTCCTGTGGTTTACATCTCTCTGATCTTTTTTCTTTTGTTCCTTCTTCTAATCTGCTACTTTTGTTTTTGATCTGCCTTGATGCTTCCTCTAGCTGTCTGGGGCTGAAGTCACCTATGCGCGCCCATCTCTCTTCCCTTCTTTCAGGACTAACTTCCCTTTTCTTCTCCTTCCCCAGTCCATGAATGAAAGAATGAAATACAACCCACTGCTTCTACACTTCATCATCCTCATTTCCGTCTTGCTTAGACTCTTTGATTAATCCAATAGTTGCTATCCTCTATCTTTTATGTTTTAACAAACAATTTTGTGGGGGGGAAAAACATCAGGAAAGAAAAAGAAAAAGGAAAAAAAAAAAAGGGGAAGGAAGGAAGGAAGGACAGACGGACAAGCATACACAGCTACCAAACCAATCTTTCCCTCAAACTCCCCTGTTAGCTGCCCTATCAGCTGAAGACTGACATAGACATAGACCTGCAGCAAAAAAAGCTTTTAAACTTCTGCTCAAAAAAGTTCCTTGTACAGACTCAAACTCTCAGTGCCTCCCATAAAATATATATTATCAGTATTACCAAACAGACACATACATGCATGCCAATTCACTATTCACAAGTGAACTTATCCTTTCTCAAAACACTACCTCTCAAACCATCAGCTACTTCTCACTAGTTGTTGGCTCTTTAGAACATGCTACAAAAAGGTATCACATCTTATGGCAGTCTCAGTTATTAAAAACAAATCAGCTGTTTTTAGAAACTAATTCTGCAATGCGTGTAAATTTTCATACTTGAGAATATTTCAGAAAATAGGTAGAGCCATCAAATTTTAGCCTCTATTTCCACTGAAAATATACTGAATAAAGCAAGGTGCTTAAAAAGATAATTAAAAAGCACATTAGTACCAGTTAAAAAGACTCCAAGGAATGTCTTTTCAACAAAGCAACTTTGGTTATGTTTGTTTTGGGTAGGGTGACCATACATCCTGGATGCAGGGCAGGGAGGCAGAGCAGCAAGAGTAATTAAATAGGAAGCCCTTACAGGCAGCAAAATTGCCCTGAAATAGATTAGCTTGATTAGCTGAATGACCATTAAAAAGGGGAGATGATTATTAACACCTGTGAAGTAAAGAACAATGGGTCATTAACAGGGCATTGACTTCCTTAGCTGCCTGAATAGTAATACCCTGCAGTCACCTGGCCTCTGCTTGCAGCAGCACAGTTGACTTGAGAGGGCGGGGGGAATTTCCTGAATTTCACATTGTACCATATTGCCTATACCATATGGTCACACTAGTTTTGGGAAGTATTATGATACAAGTCATTCTTCATTGTAACTGGATGCAGAACAAAATTCTAGCTGAGAACATGAAGAACTGAGAAACTGGAGAAGTGAAGGATTGTTCTTTTGCTCTTTCTTTGCTCTCAAGGCTTTATCATCTAATTCTCCTTGCATCTCAGTTTTAATTTTAACATAGTGTCTTTCTTAAAGTGCACTTTGTACTATACTCTCACTTTTATCTCTGCCACCCTTTTCCAAGCCACCCATTAATATCTGTTTCTCTTTCCAAGCCACCCATTAATATCAGACTTCTTTATGTATAAGAAAACGATTTCTCTATTGAAATTGCTCCTCAAGATGCTTCTTCAGTTAAGTCCATGTAAGAAAGAAGGACATGTACATTTTGTTAAAAATGATCTTGAGAGTAAACCATTTCTGGTAAACCAATGCACTGTACATATGTATGTCTACATAGTGTAAAGCAGTGCTGTACAAAGATTCCTGAGGTAGTCCTGAGTTTAGAAGCAATATAGCCACAATAGGACAATATTCTGTCTGGGATAATTAGCTAGAATGAGAAATCTGTAGTGACACTACTTGGATATCCAGTTTAGCTTGTTCAGAGTTAACTCAGGGACTTCTGCTTACAAGTTAGTGATTCTTGCTCTCACTCTCCCAATGAAACAAGAGCAAATCTCCCTTCTAAAGTCAAACCAAGCCTTACCTGCATTTCTTGACAAAAGGAAGCAGCTGGTCCGAAAAGAATTTGACATTGTTCATCTGCAGTGTATGTAATTCCTGGCAGTTTGGAAGGAATAATCACAGAATTGAGGCTTTGAGGATTTGTGTGTAGCAAACAGTTACTGGCCTTTGACCTGGCAAGATACAGAGATTTATACTATGCTAAATAATACTATAAAGATTTACTATACTTTACAATACTATAAAGATAAATGTTTAAAGTAGGGCTGTCCAACTGGTGGCCAAGTCCCATATGGTCCACAGGAGTTAAATTGTATCCCCCAGGCTCTTGCTTGACTGTCACTCCCCATGCTGCTCCAGCCATAACAACAGCCAGAGGCTCCAGGCTTCCTGCACCTCTGGCTGCTGCTTTCTGCCCCTGCCAGGAGGCAGAGCACTTACAGCAGTGTGGGTCACTAAGAGTGAGGCTAGGGTGCTCAGTTCAGCAAGGGGTGAAGAGATCAGGGGACAATCACAAGTGGATGGTGTATCAGTGGTGTGTCTGCACAGACATACAGTGGAGGGGGCATGGGTGCAGTGGGGGTGGGAGGTCACAGGCCCACAGTGCAGTGGTGGAGGGAAGGTACAGGCGTGCAGTGCATCAGTAGGAAGGGGTGTCTACGGGGTGTGTGGCTCAAGGGGGGCTATGGCTTGCCCCCCACTTGTGTGGCCTGTGGAGCCTGCAGCCCCCAGCTGCTTGGAGATTGGACAGCTCTGATTTGAAGCATTATTGTGTTGTCATTTAGAGAAATAGCTCCCTATAGACTAATGAGACAAAGTAGTTACCAGGAAAAAAAAATCATCTTTTCAAGCAGTTATAAGAGCTACAGGAAAACCTTAGAAAATGTTTCAGTCTGATTACTACATAATCTAATTGTCTAATACTGGATGGTTCTAATACATACTTTTGGAGCTTATTTCCCCCCACTCCCTCCAGACATTAAGCATATCAATCTTTTTTTTTTTGTATCTTGTTACTTTTGAGCTAGCACTGAAGTTGTACACAATAATTTTAAAGAAAAAGGATATAAAAGAAGAGGTGAAAATATCTCATCTTACAATACCCCCAAACCATGCAGGTCAGGGTTCTACACTGGCACATCTACAATGGTCTTTTTTCCTGTTTCTTCACTTTACCAGTACCATACATGGATTAGGTTTGTCTATGTGTATGTGAACACACAGAGTAAAGCCCTCCCACTTTTTGGCCCAACAGTCTCTAGTGGTTAGAGAACTTGCCCGCAGAACAAGAGACCCAGGTCCTAGGACCCCTGAAGGGGTTTGAAACTGCATTTCCCACTTTCCAGCAAAGTGCTCTAACAATCAAATGACTGCCCAGACTATTTTCTATCCCTTAAAATAAAAAGGATTACATTATATTATGTTATGTTCTTTAGTAAGTTACCTGAGAAATCTTTCTAGATCTTCCCTGCTGCACCGGGACCATGAAACATCACCAAGATTCTGGCCTTTAATCCATTCTCCTGACATGATATGGAGGCCATCTGCACAGGATGGATGGTCATTATCATGATTTATTCCCATGCTGAATTTTGCAGGTATTGAAAACAAAACACAATAAAACAAAACAATTTAGCGAATCAGTGTAGCAGAAAGCTTTTCAAAAGTTTTATGAACAAGTCCGTTTAAAAAAAAAATCTTTACAGATAACTACGAGAATAATAAATACTTGATAATATATATTTGAATAATATATACACTTCATCTTGATTTTAAAAATACATTTTGTAGACATCTTTCTCACAGTTGTAGGGACTCTGGCTTTAAAACTAGTACTAAGATATTTACTTCTATGCAAATAATATTTGCAATGTGAAAGAGAAGACATATTTTTAATGACTGCTGTTGGTAGCAAGGAGAGCGTTAGTAATTTACAAAAGTAGCCAGTGAATCTGTTCACTTGTTTTAATCCTACAGTTACTTAAGCTTGCTTATTGTTGTCTGCATGCATACAGTAATAGTCAAAGATCCCATTTTTAAAAAATCCTATATTTTTTAAGAATATTTTGATCAGGGGCATTAGGTTAATGTCACTTATAATTTTAGAAATTAAGTTCAGAGAATTGGCTTTTCACTACATTTTATTTGAAATAAGGGCAATAGAATAACTGAAGAAATCTGCATAATGAAGACACAGCATCTTCAACACAGTGAATGTTGCCACAGGGCACTACAATTCACCAGCCAGAAAATTCTGCTAGTTCTGACTACCATGGATTTACATGTTAAAGATTCTGTGACTTCAAAAACTTACCTTATTGTAGACAATACTCAGGGGGGGAGAAGGTAAGTCAAAAAGTTCCTTTTTTAAAGAGTTCAATAGTAGCTACACAGTAGGGGTTTGCAAAGCGGGCCCTATTCGATTCGGATTCAGCCCAAATCAGGGACAGTGATTCGATTCATTGATTCAGATCACTGTCCCTAATTCAATTCAACCAAATCCGAATCTAAAGATTCAATGCTGATTCGGATAATCAGTGATTCAGCCATAGACACAGCTTTAAATATTTTTCTACATATCTCAAGGTACCAGTGCAGCTTATGAACGCTGCAATACTGGGGCGGATGGAGCATCCTACAGGAGTGTGGGGGGGGCCCCCCGCGTGCTTGGTGGTGAACCCAGAAGTGGGCCAGAAGTACCAGGTAGTGGACCAGAAGTGGACAGGGCCCCCCCTGTACCCCTCCGGGCTTAGCGATCAGTGTGGGGGGGACTCCGGGTGCCCCTACAGACCCAGGAGGCATCAGTCACTGAGCTGGGGAGCGCAGGGGGGCCCCACAGCATGCTCCCCAGCAGACCCAGAAGTGGACCGGAAGTACTTCCGGTTCACTCATGGGTTTGCCATAAAGCACGTGGGGAGCCCCCCTGCACTCCGGTGGGATGCTCCATCCGCCCCAGCATCACAGCGTTCATGAGCCGCCTGCTACCTAGAGGTATGTAGAAAAAAACATTTAAAGCTGTGTCTATATCCGAATCACCCAATCTTTCTGAATCTCTCTCAATTGATTCGGAGGGTTCTGATTCAATTCAGAGAGATTAAAGGGTCTCCTGATTCTATTTGGATTCGGAGATTCAGCCTCCGAATTGGGCTGAATCTCCGCCAAATTGAATCAGGGACTGAAGCTTTGCATAGCCCTATTACACAGATACACATCTTGCTGGCATGTGAGAAATAAATAAAATACTCTCAGCTGCTTTTGAAGACTTATAAGTGATTCTGAGTATATCTTCCAGAGCACTATATCTGGAATAGTTGATAGCATTCTGCAGATTCTTCAGGACTTAACCAAACCATGTAATCCTATAGCAGGGGTTGGCAGCCTTTTACTATTATGGGTTGCTTTTTGCAACCCAGCCCTTGCTGCAGGTCACAGCTCTTGAAACTGCGCCCTGCCCCCAGAGATCAGTACCATATGAACTACATCCTTGTAACCTGTAAGCATTTGTGGTCAAAAGTCAAAGTATAAAGAAAAGATCATTTTATGTAATAAAGTGAATAAGATCTCTAAGCAAAGGATTAGCAGATTTGAAGAAATAGTAGTTATTTTCCTTTTAGGCTACTTCAACCGTAGTAGTGTTAAACAGGCTCCATAAACCTCATATACCTTTAGGAAGTCGTAATTCTCTCTACACATACTTCACTAGTTCAGTTCAGTATCATTACGATAAAGCATGACTATATTGTCTATTTGGAAAAAGAATTTGCTTAGTGGCATTACAATTTGTCTGTTCCGGATAGCTACTTCTAAAAATATTGCACACGATGATGTACTGAATTCATTCGGCAACATTTACTCTTAACAAACATAAACTATAGCTGACTGGCTTAATGGAACACTTTTTAGTTCACACTATTGTAACAGATTATAGGACAAAACCAGAAAGGAAAAAAGAATTAGCAGGATTCTAATAAAATATTAGGCTTTTGTATGAAAAATGACATCATCCACCATCATAATACGTAAGTTAAAAAAAAGAAGAGGGAAGATACAAAGCCTCTAGAGCAAAACTAACCACTATGAATTCAGGAAGAAGCTTCCTATCAGCACATTATTTCATAACTGTTCACTACAGGGCTTTTGCAAAATTCTCTCTAAGGCAGGGTCATCAAAGATATGGCCTACAGTCTGTTTCACTATATGCATTCCTATCTTTCTGGGAAGTGAAGGAATAAGAAAAAAAATAAAGACAAGAAATCCACTATGGTGTAAGTTAAAAGCTTATGTGGCTACAGGAAAATCTATCTAAATTGCGTCACTGTAAAACAGGGTTAATTCCACAGCTCTTTCCAAACTACTCTTTCCCTCCTAAGTCTGAGCTAATCACACCTAGAATTACTAACATTTTAAAATAAAATACTCTTCTTATGGGACTGTGTAGTATCGCTGTCTGGCTCTTTATGAGGAGACAGATAGCCCTCTTGTGGAAGCCCAGCTGGGGGCACTTAGCTTATCAAGAGTATTCCTCTAGCACAGGGGCAGGCAATTATTTCAGGCAGAACTGGCCAGTTTGGGCAGGCTGTTGACGGCCCCATGGGTAGCCCTGCCCCTTGACAGGAGCCCCGCCCCCTGGCCACCATCTTGGGACCAGTGTCTCAGGGCCAGTGCCAGTGGGGGCCAGCATGGGGTGCAGGCTGGCAGGGGTCTGTGGAGCTGGGTTGGGCTGTACCAGCAGGGAGAGGGGGGGAGCTGGCCCAGTGTGGTAAGTGGGGTGGCTGCAGCTGCTGCTGCCGCAGAGCAGCCCTGACGAGTGAGCCCAGAGCCGGTGTGGGGCCCAGGCTGGCAGCGGGGGGGGGGGGCAAAAGTGGGGGGGGGCACGGGGGGGGGAAAAGCGGCCCCTCACCTGCCTCATGCCCGGTGCCAAATGCTGCAGCTGCTTGCAGCCCGCATGGGGCTGCCTGTGCCTGCTCAAGAAAGCCCTGCAAGCAGAGGCAGCAGGTAGCGTGGGCCACGGGGCAGGTGAGGGACCGCTTTTCCCCCCTTGCTCCACACCAGCTCCTTCCCTGCCCTCTTCTGCCCTTACCTGAGGTTCTGGTGTGGGGCAGCCATGTGGTCCTAGGCTGGGGGGAAGGCCCGGCAGGCCCTGCTATTGCGGGAGCCCACCGGACTTCCCCTGGGTCCTACTGCTCCTGGTTCCTGTCATTTTTGACAGAAACCAAGGACAGAGAAATATTAATTTTCAAAAATTTTTAGGAACCCATGGGCCGTATAGAATGGCCTTGTGGGCCGGTTCCAGCCCACGGGCCATGTTTTGCCCATCCAGCTCACGGGCCGTGTTTTGCCCACCCCTGCTCTAGCAGTTAAAAGTCCAAGATCATCTACAACCTTCTATTTGACCCATGGGAGTGAATGTCCTTGACTGTGAGGAATCACTGACAATGATGACGAACAGCCCAGAGTGGAAAGCAGAAAGTGGTTAGCTGGGAGAAAGAGCAGTCTTTGGCTAGGAAGCTGACTGAAGCCCTGATAAGCTCACTATGTAGGAAGGTGCCAAAGCTTAGGGCTCCTCCTATGGCCTGGATAAGAGCTAAAGGTTTTGATTTGCATGTTTGTTTTTGGTGCAAGAATTACTGTTTATCTTAAGAGGACTATTTTTGTATTAAGATAACTGGCTGAGGGGCTCCCCAGGCAGGAGGCATACCAAGCCACTTATAGGTTGGTTTAATAAATTCTTTAAAAAATCTCCCATCTGGTCCATTGCTATACAAACTATCTCCAGAAGCCCTTCAATTTAGGCATCCTATTGCTCCAGACTCTTTCAGAATTGCCTCAACCCTGGTTCACCTCTCAGCCCTAAACTGCCCACTCTTGTGAACTCTTCTAGTCCTTGTTTAGTCTCTTTTCTGCCCTCAGTAGAGACTCATGGGCTATGTCCAGATGAGCATGGCTGTGCAGTATGTGACACCACAGTCACACCTGCATCTCATACCGCACATTCAGCTGTTCTCCATGTTTCAAGGTAGCAGTGGAGGGGTGGGATTTTGATCCCAGAAGATCCCAGGGTCAAAAAAACCTATGTAAAAAAAATGTGGAGCGGTGCATGTGGGGGCACCGTTTGCCACCCAAACCTGGAGCCTGGCCAGCTGGAGCTGTACTCTGGCTGCTGGCCAGGCTCCAAGTGGCAGGATCACCACTGCTGCAGCCCCAGGAGGCCCCCAGGGCCCCACATAAGGCTGCTAGGGCCAGCACAGTGTTGGTCCCAGCCTCCTCTACCCCACCCAAGGTATCCTGCCATGCATCAGAGGGTGCATGGCACAGGCATTCCTCAGGGATAAGTAGCAGCAGCACAAGGTGTGCCACTGCTTCTTGTCCCCGGGGAAACAAACATCCATGATTATGTGGTAGCAGCCATGAAAAGCATGTAATCCTCCCAAGTCGCTCCTTGCTTCAGTAACATAAATTGCCAGAAGGCTTTGCTATCCCCTTGTATCTTGGAAACAACAATACAGAATACCCTTTTCTGGACAAAAAAAAAAAAAAAAAAGGCAGAAAAGCACCTAGAGAGCATCTCTGAGTATTGGCATGCCAACCTAAAATTTTAACGAAAGCAGAATTTCCTATAGATCAGATCTATGAAGGACAGCTCAAATATCACATCTGTACTCAGCTAGTAGGGACAGCAAAGCAAATTTACTTAAAGCTGCTAGACATCCCCTAAAGAATCATATTGTGTACCTATGTATATATTTATCATTTTTCAGTAGAAAGATATCAAGGCAGTCAAAATATCATGGTGTTAGGCAGATCCTATCTAGATAAATATATGCCGTTTTGGGAATTAACTAATCAACAAAACAAACGTGTATCTTATCAGTCAAATATAGAGCACTAAAATTATTGTGAACAAACCCCTAAATATCACCAAGACATCAACTGTAGGTTTTCAAGGGTTAATCAAAAATATCAAGACTACATGCAAATTAGATCCTTCTAACGGATCATTCTCCATCAGAAATAACTACTCGTACTAGTGCTTAGAGACAACAAATCAAAGGACATTTCCTCAATAATTATTTTATAACTTTTGATAATAGTGAACTATTTTATTATACATCATTAGCACATATTAATCATTATCAATACATTAATAATTATTGGTACAATGCATAGTAAATATATTCATCAATTATTTTGAAACGGCTTGGCAATTTCAGAATTACAGCAAATCATACACAAATACTTGCTGAAAGATTTCATTCAAAAAATATTTACTTAATTGTGAAAGTATTTTAAATGTCATCCTCTGTTAACTTAATTAATTTTATGCCTTAACAAGCTATATGCTTGCTTTAAGCCATAGATCCATAGTATATTCCTTGTAATGAAAGCCAAATGTGTCACATCAAATTACTATTTGAAGCTGAATTATTTTTGTCTATAAAGTCAAACTGTTTTGCATTGTCTCTGAGATTTACTTTTCTTTTGCGACTGTATTGAAGTACCATCACTTAGATGTACTGGGTTACCCAGAGACTAAAGAAGAGTTCTCAACACTAAAAATAATCATTTAAATAAAACGACAACATAAAGGGAATCAATGAAATCTGATCCTTGAGGGACCAGATGAGATGAAAATTCTTAAATGAATTGTAAGCAGATGAAAGCAAAAAAAAAGATGACAACACAAAGATACTGATTCACCATTACTTTTCAGCATGGGCAACAAGAAAGAGATTGCTCAGAGGGGCCCCAAAGAACTCATAAAAGATCTTACTTTCAACACTGAAAAGGTACAGAAAAGAAGCATCTGCTGGCAGTAGACTATTGCCTCAGGAAACTGTTATTTTAAAAAATACAGGCCCATGCTGTTTTAAACTGCCTAGGCAAAAAAGCTCCTGAAAATGATGATAATGATAATTACTACCTTTGATCTAGCTGGCTGTTTAAATATTCAGGGACATTACATAACAGGAAACTTCCTTTTAATTAGGTAGGGAGGTCTAAATAGTAAAAATAGTAAAGTAAGAGCTGTTTGAATATTGCTTTTACACTAACTATTGTAGCAAGATAATTCCTTGATCATTTTTCTTCTCTAACAGTTTTGTAAGAATTTTGACTTCTTTCCTCTGGAACATGAGCTAGCTCCTGGTAGCTGGGGCCAGACTGAAGGTCCTTTCTTATATGCCTGGGAAACTGCTCAGCAGGATCTCTCTCTTCTTGAGAAGAGGAATTTTGTGTTAGGTACCTGTGTATTTCCTACTCTTCCTGCCCCACATGCTGGCTTTTCCCTTTTCTCCTTGTGCAGGTTACAGATCCCCTTTCTCTTGTCACCCCTAGCAGAGCAGCAGCTAGCTAGTGACAGACAGCTGCTACTCCTCTAGGGTTGACTCGAAGAGCTTCCTGACTGGAGGAGAGAAAGCCAGACATCAAGTAGTCTTATATAGAAATCCTTCTGCACTCTCTTATCTTGGAGCCTTATCAAGAGGTCATTTCGTTGTACAAGAGGTTTCTTTTTTCATGTGTGCGAATCTTTTATTGGACTGCATAATTTTATATAGTTGGTCCAAAAAAAGACACATGTATTGAAAAAACCCACAAAAACCAAAAACATCCTTGCCCCTTGTGTTTCTTGGATCATCAGGGATACAACACTCTAACCCTACAACATCTCATTGTGGTCTTTCGCATTTCAGAATTGCTGAGTGAGAAAGGAACCCAGAGGATTACGTATGAAAAAAATAAAAGCAATGGCTTTCAGCACAGTGGCCATTGTTTTCAAACAGATCAGATGTGAATTGTCGACTTTATTCATTCTGTCTTATTCTAGACTATTCTAGACAGAATGCTAGGATGTCAGCTAAATAGTTCAGTTAATGCCAGAGAGTGTGCATGTTTTTAAATTGTGTAACCCTACCCCATTCTTACTAAGCAGTGAATCACTGAAAGACAAAAGGAAAGGTTATATTTTCAAGTGTTAAACTGAAACTAATTGCAAGTTTTCTGATACCATTAGCATTTCTGAGCCATTTCATCAACCACAACTTTAGTCTTCTTTTGTTTGTAACTGAAAACAAAGCAAACCCTTCTGTTCATTCTGGTTCTGTGGCACAACTATGGGTGAGCAGGCCAGGCAATAGGCCCAAGTGACGATTTAGAGGGGGCACAGAAATTGCTTCTGTTGTTTATGATTTTCAGTTATTCCATTATTCCAAAACAATGACAATATTTGTTTCTACCATTGTGTAGCTTTTAGGCACATACAACTATTGATGAAGTACATAGACACAGCTTTCACACATTCGGGATTTTCAAAGTGGAAAAAAGCTCAAGACAAATTTGAATGATACAAAGATTCTGTGTCATCATGAAGACTACAAAAAACCACGAAGAGTGCTGGTGACACTTATGTTTTCATTACACTCAGATGAAAACAGGAAGATCCTAACAAAAATGCCAAAGGTATATGGTATATCTTGCTGGATGAGACATTATACTGTAATACCATTACATTGAGCAAACTGAAAATATGTTTCAAAGTGGACAGACTGACTGTAATGTTATTTGTACACAGAATCTGCTCAGAACAACTTAAGTGGCTGAAAGAGCCAGACAAATTCACAGAGTCAGCTATTCAAAACAAGGTAAATGTGGGCTCTTTCTGAGGACTTTTCTGGAAAATGGTTTATAATTATGATAGATAAAACAATGAACTTCAAAAAAGAACAAGTGATTGTATGCCTATGAGATGCAAATGATGACAGATGGATTGCAGATAAACTGAAGAGCAGAGCCTGCCTGCATTCAATGGTTGAGTAGATGCAACATGCTACGGACTCAGCTAACATTTCCATACTCATTGATGGGCAGATTCCAGCCACCTGGGGAACATCAACACTATCTCCAGTGCTCTTTGGGACTGATGTTCCTGAGGATGCCCTGCCTACCCACTCCTACTTACACATACCCAACTCAGAAATGAAGCCATGAAACTGCTCTGGAACACCACCCTACAGCTGCTCTTGAAGTTTTAGTCTCTGTCATGCTTGTGAATAGCTGCAGGAGATGCCACCAGAGATACTTCAGCACAGCCTTTTGAGACACATGAGCAGCAGTTGGTGGGCAGCGTATGCGTGTAATGGAAATAGTTTAAATATACCCCTAATGTCCTGATTCTTCACCTTGGTGAAGACAGGCATTACACGTAAACTGGTTTAAGTGATCAGAAACTGGTTTTAACCTGTAACAGAACAGATGTTCAGTGCACATAAACCAGTTTGAAAATGGCTGAAACCAGTTTGAGATAAACTTGGTTGAATGTAGTATCAGACTTAACTGATTTAGCTCAAACTGGTTTATACAATGCCTGTCCCAGTCTCCTTGCTGGTTTAAGATAAATCAGAGTCCCCCAGCATCCTGGCATGCTCTCTGGGCTGGGCGGGGCTCTCTGCTCCACAGAAGGGCTGGCCCCTCCTCTCTGCTGCCTCGCTGGAGCTTGGCAGTCCCTGCTTCTGCTCCCCACTTCCCCTCCCCACTCTGTGCAAAGCAGGTATTCCCCCATCCATCAGACACCTCAGCATTAGCTAGAGACCACATGCTGGCTATTGTCGGTGCTATGGGAGACAACAGAGGCAGACAGGCTTTTTGGAGCTAATTAACAGGTAGCTTAATGTCCTTCCTTGAAAATGCTGTTTAAGAGCTCTTTGCTCCCCACAACCCCCCACTACTCCCTGCTAAGCAGGAATTCCCCGCTCCCATCTGCCTTGCTGAGGAGGTGTCTGTGTATTACCTAACAGACCACATGCTGGTTGTGTGCTGAATCAACAGGTAGAATCCACGGTCTTAATGGGGGATAAACACTGAGATAAGGGTGATAAACACTGTTATCAGCTCCCCTTTCCACCAAGCTTGCTTCCCTGTCAGTTTGCTGCAGATAGCATACAGAAGCAGGGAGGGATAGTGAAAAGCTCCCTATCATCAACAGAGGCATGCACTGCACACCCCACATTTGCCTCAGTGCTGGCTGGGGGCTGGCAACACTCCCACCCCTTGAGCAGCAAGTGGGGAAAAGCCTGGAACTGCAGGTAGGATCGGGGTTTACACCCATCCCTAATCAGAGCCCTGCTGGAGCCTGGCCATGCCCCCCTCAGCTCAGCTCAGCAAAGGGCAGGGAGGGCTGCTCTAACAACATCTGGCTTCCAGCCTGAGCCACTGCAGGCATGTGCCTGAATTTCTTCAGTCCAGCAGGATTGTCTGTATGGTTGGAAACTGGTTCAGCCTAGCCAGGTTAGACTAACCTGCAAAAGTTGATTCAATTCAGGCTCAGGCTCTTTGAATGTCTGTCCTTAGCCTTAAGGACTAAACTGGATTCAACTTGAGACCTAAGATTCAGCAGGTGCATGACTGACTGTGCAATCATAATCAAACATTAAACTGGTTTAGTAAATGTTCACAAGCCAAGTTTGATGAAGAATCATCAAATGAACCTGAGCAGCTATAGCATGAAAACACATAAACCAGGATGTTACCAGAATCTTTATGGAACTGGCTACTTCTGTGCTTGTGCACAGGGACACATGATACAACTGGTCTGACTTTGATGGAGTGCATTAGACCCAGGAACCAGCATTTGACTTCAGGACATTAGGGGTTGGGTCAGGTGAAGTGAGTAGGAGGGTGCAATCTCACTAATCGGTGACAGCAGACAGTGGAGAAACAAGGCCAAACAGCCAGCTCCCAAAAGTAAAGGAAACTTGAGATTTCACTAGTGGGCCTTGTGTCTATGGAGGAGAGACTTAAGGAATTCAAGACCACAGTCTCCTGTTGGTATTTCTCATGGGAAGGAAAATGCAATCACTCAAAACAAAAGCTGAATTCCATGGATAGGGTAAGGAGTCTACAGAAAGTTATGGGTTATATATGATGGGAGACATATAATTCCTATACTGGAACAACATAAATGCCTGGTGCATTAGGCTAATGAAGTTGCTCATATATGGATTTAAGAATCTATTCCTGGAGTTGAGTATGATGATCAGTTGAGACATATGAACCTTGCTACCCAAATTCAGCTGAGTTTTATGAATACATTTACTGCCAACCACTTGATTTTAAAATGTCCAGTATTCAATCAAGATTTGAGAAAC
This sequence comes from Alligator sinensis, assembly GCF_000455745.1. Classification (NCBI taxonomy): domain Eukaryota; kingdom Metazoa; phylum Chordata; order Crocodylia; family Alligatoridae; genus Alligator; species Alligator sinensis. The sequence goes on along the minus strand of NW_005842564.1, from coordinate 415,108 downwards.
ATTATTTAAAATCTTGAAATTCTCAGAACAACTCATAATGGCACAAAATGTAAATTCAAAAAATGCTTCAAATTTATTATTCTGTTTTAACCCATTGCAAGCCTGCTGTCAGCAAACGGGAAAACTGCTGAAGTCAATTCAGAAGCATCTCCTTTTATTCAGTCAGCTGCCTGTCAGCTATTTTCTGAAAGGGGAATGTTGATAACAATGATTTTGACTGTACCAGCAACCAATGCTGTAAGTGAGCTCAGTTTCAGTGCTCTATGTTGTATTAAAACAAGGTTTCAATCCACAATGGGGTGATCACAGTTCAACTATTGTATATGATTTTATATGCACACAAATAAAAACTAATGACTTACAGCTAACAGGTGCAGAACAATCCATTTCAAGATACCCAGGGTGAAGATCATTGTTTGGGTCTTTTTCTTTGTTACTCAAGTTTTAAAAAGTAATGCTTTAATAAGTAACTTTGTAGCATGACTACATTTGTCTATTTTTAATAAAGTGAGATAAGGAAGCTTCTGTTCCATACCCAGAATACTATTTCCTTTATTATTGCAGTTTCTTGATTTTGCAGGGGAGGAAGGTAGGCTAAAACTCTTGAAGTCTCCATTTGTCCACATACATGGCAGATTATCCACCAAAAATCTCCACAAGGGTGACTGCGCTGCCTTTGCCCTGCAAGTCCCTGGCCAGAATCCAAAACATTCACATACTGTTATCCTGCAGGGAAGACCACTTTCCTTTCCATCTCTTAGAGAACTTTTAAAACACTGTTTTAGATACTTTCACAAAAAATCTTTGATTGAAAACCTTTTCAATCCATCTTCCTTCTGATTGGCAAGTGAAGAGAATCCCCCTGTACAGATACCAGAGTTAAGCCCAATTTGCGTAACAAATTACGGCATAATTTATTGAGTGAAGATTCTTATAAGTATATAATGTTGTATACAATATTGTATGGGTATCAATTAAAGATATATAATTAAAATATATAACAGATTCAGATGTACCCAAAATCTGGGTAAGTGAGATTACAGGGAGAACAACTGAAACAAACACTGAAAAATGTCACAAAGTTCTGTTTTTTTGTTCCCCTATAAAACACAGAAAGAACTGCCTGGTATACAAGGAGTTGGATGAGGGAAAAATCCCATCCAACTGTACAGTAAAAGGAATGAGATTCCAAAAGACTTCATGATCACTTTCTCTTAAGTTTCATGCTTCAATAAAAAAATGTATGCAATAAGAAATGTCCGTAATTCTTCTTGATATTATTCACTACAGAATTAATGGCTTCCATTTATGGCAAGGCAAAGAAACATAATACATATCAAGTCAAATATTGTTTCTTTATGTTATGACTTATTTTCTGTACTCATTCTGAGCTATAATTCTTTTAAAGTCCATCTTTGTCCTTGGTCACCTGTAAACATAATCTGTAAAATGTATATGATAAACTGAGTGAGGATATCAATTAACAGATGGTCTCTTTACCAGTCAGTGGGCATGTCTACATGAGACACTTAATGCACAGTAGCCTAATAACACACTGTAGTAGCATGCCAGGCAAAAACCATGCTAATACACTACTGCACAGTAGTGTTAGGCTACTGCACAGTAAGCACCATTAAAAACCCATGTGCTGGCAGTACTGCGCAGTAACTCTGGTTACTGTGCATTTAGTTAGTACTTCATTAAGCAAGTACTACATTAAATACACAGTAAATACTGCACATTAATGAATGTGTAGACATGCCCTGTCTTACATATAAACATTAGGGTAGTTTTTTCTAAGGTCAGAGAAATATATGCTGTTGAATACAGTACATTAATACAGCAAATAGACCCATCGTTTTACATGTATGGTGCATTCACAACTGTATTGTATAAATAGCAATGGCATTAATTTTTGAGAAAAAATACTGAGATTTAGTTCCTTGTTCCTATTTTTATTTCTTTACTTTCCTGACAGATGGGGAAAAGCTTTCTTTACACTATTTTGACATTAAAAGTGAGTTCAAAGCATTGGAAGTGGAGAATCATGATTTTTTGCTAAATATGTTTTCATGTGTAGAAAGGCTGCTTATAGACATTAACCCCCCCCCTCTGAAAAACAGCGCTTTGCTTTAAACTTGGTGTGCTCTTCTGCTGAGCCCAGTACATGTCCAGAAGAGGCAGTGCATTAGTTGGACCTGGCTCACCCAACATCTGTATAGATCAGATGCTATAGTGGGGTTTTTTTTTGGCATGTTATCTAATAGCTGTTTGAATCAGCTTTAGCTAAAAGTGCCCAATCTCTACAGACACTGCAAAGCTGGGTTGAACTAATGCACTGCTTCTTCCCATAAAGTGCATTTTTTTTAACGTCTATAATCAGCCTTAAATATTAATTTGTAGTTCTATACTCATACGCTTGTGAAATATTCAGTGAAATATAATCAATGACATCAAATGTCTGACTAGCAAAATGAAAAGAGAGCCCTAGAAGAGATATCATTAACATAACTGTTAATACCAACCTTTGATTTAAGCTACAAGAGATGATGAGAGAGAACCTGAAGGTTTTCATTGGCATTTTGTAAAGAAGCATAAAAAAGCATTGCAAAGTTGACTAATTTCCCTCTTTCTAATACATAATGACCTCTTATCTCAGGTGCTGATCTCTCCTGCATGTTTCCATGCATGATCAGAACATCAATGGAAGTTCTTTCCACTGAAGGCAAGAATGTTCAGGATCGTGACAGGGCGGATGTTACTTTAAGAGGACAAGCAGACTGAAAGGCAGCTTGCAGGCATCATCAAAGTTGACTGGAGACTCACCTGACAGGAAGAAGACTGGGCTTGAGCTATATAAGTCCCACACCTGAGCTGGTCAGGAAGTCCAGCCATAAAGAGATGAGCTCCTGGCTGCAGAGCAGCAGGGCTCCTGAAAGACAAGAACTTTGGTAAACAACTCTGCAAGCCTAGGAACAGAGGATAGTTCCCTGTGGCAGAGAGAAAGGTTTGTTTATGCAGGCATGTGGCCTTTATTTTATGGTAAACCCAGAGAGGGTTTGGGTGTCTGCCAGAGGGCATAAGTGTTTTTATTAAGTTGCACGGGTGGTTTAGCAGTTCTCAGAGAACCGATAGCCTAGGAAGGGCTGAAGGTGGAAACTTAGAGTCCATGAGCGCAGAACAGGGGCTGTAGCCAGAGACTGCCAAAGCTGGGGACCCTGATGATCCCAACTGGCCCGCGAGTGGGGTCAGGTCCCAGGAGGGGCCAAAGGTCCAGGAAAGACCACAGCCAGAGACTGATTATAGGGGGTCAAGTCAGGCCAGAGAGCCTGGAGGTCTCAACTGGCCTGAGAGTGGGGGCCAAGGAGGAGCTAAGGTCAGGGAGGGACCACAGCCAGGGACTGCCAGAGCAGATGAGCCTGAAGATCTCTACTGGCATATGAACAGGGCCAGGGCCCAAGAGCACTCTAGGGCTTTTATAAGTTGGAAGTTAAGATTGTAACACTCATTATGTCTCAATTCCACTTAATTATAAGTATTTAACCAGGATAGGCATCAAAGATCCAAAGCCATACTATGGTTTTTACAACATCTGTCTAGCTTTGCAGTGTGCCTGGCAGAAAAAGTTGCTGCTTGCACCCTTTCCTTAATATCAACTACAAAAGTGCATAAAAAGTGAACAGCAACTGGTAGCGCAGCAACTTATCCCTCTCTCCCCCCCTCCCCCCACCCAGCTTTCTCCAACATGCCAAACATGCAACAAAAAACAAGGCTTGTCACCATCTAGCAAGAGATGCATTGATATAAGAATGTATATACCAGACTTACACAGTTCTAGTCGAATCATCATGAATATGGAATTACGTAATGTTCAGCTTGGGGACATATGTCAAAGACACACTATTCTCTAAACTTCCATCATACAATACTCATGTGTAAGAGAGAAATGCACTTTTTTCACAAAACGAAAGCCTTTTCAGAAATTTGATCTATTTGTATACAGTGTTGTTCTGAGGCTTTACAGTTCTGTTTCTATACAATTTATTGTGTTCATATTGGATAGATTGTCCCGCTTACCCACAAGCCCTCTTTCCTTCTTTTGGAAACATTCGACTTTACACAAATGAAAAGAAGGCAACCACACCTGCATAGGGGAGGAAGAAAGGGGAGTTTGGGATAAGGGTCTAAACATTGCAATAATCTGAAAAACTATATTTTACCAAAATGCCAGTATTGTATTTTTAACAAAAAATACCCCTTTCTGCATGGAAATTAATCAAATTCTGCTTTGAGAATGTGATACAAAATTCCTTCATTCATCCTGGTTCACAGAATATATATGTTACATAGGCCGTACCTACACGAGAGCTGACTGTGCAGTTGTTACCGTGCAGTAATTTAGTACTTGTTTATAGAAGAACTTGTTTATACAAATACTAAATGACTGCACAGTAACCAGAGTTACTACGCAGCCATGCCAAGGAACAGTCACAGACTACTGCGCAATCAGCATCTTGTGTAGGTGCAGCCATACTACCTGAAAGTAGGAAGCATCCTAAAGAAAACGTTCTCTAACTGAAACATTAGCAGCACTTCAACTTGCACTATGCAACTAAACTACATTTTAATAATCTCAGTTTAAATGTATTTTGATAAAGAGCCTTGGTCAAATAAACTCTCCCTAACACTATGCATGGTTGTCAAGTCAACCGAAAAAATATTTTTATCTTATAAAACTTCTCACAACTTGTTTAAAAACCACTGCCAGAAAACTTCAGTGATATCATGCAGAAAGCTGGAGCACACTATGGTGGATTTTGAAGATGACCTTTGTTGATGTTTAACGTGTACTAGGAACTAAGGAAAAAAATCACCTAAATTTCTCTGTATTTGCAACAAACTTGAGTTAACAATCCAAAACAATGAGGGTAGAAGATAAATACTGTGTTTTCAAGGAAGAATACAGTACCCATACTCCTCTTTTGGACTACTGTAAACATGAAATAATCCATGCATACAACTGAAGGTGGGAAATAGATGATAGTCTTTCTCTCCTTCACCCTGAAAGAGAATAGTTTATAATCCTGTGGTCACAAACTGCATTCCTACATCAACAGACACATTGAAAAAGAATTACAGAATACTTTTAGGCTTTTATTATAGAAATGCTTTAATAAATTAAGCCTTGTGAAGAAATGACAATCACTTTATTATATTTAAGTAGGTTAAACGAGGCTATGCATGCATCTCCTGGGGAAAATCTACCCTGTAAAGTTGCTATTTTATATTTACCTTTGAAATAGGCGCTCAAAATGATTTACTACATCATTTGCAGCAAATGAGCTCGGTGACACTACACAATTATACTGGAATGCTTTTGTGTGTTATTCATTGATTACTTGCCACCATAAGAGCATATCGTGCTGTACAAAGAAAAGATGAAGACCTGGTTTTATTCTCTCATTGGTGTTAGTCAGAAGCACTTTTGCACACTCCATATAAATGAATGCTGTATTAACAGCAGACTGGGATAATTAACATCAGAGGTTGGTCTAGAAGCATTTAGAATATAAGAACCAATCCTGCAATCTCAATGTATGTCTGTTTGCTTACAAAACATAACAGAATCAGACCTGATGTTGAGATGAGACAGAAAGATTTGCAACATGATACTTTCAAACTTTTCAAGAATTTGAAGTCTGTACCTAGAATAAATTGCAAATGGTCTAACACAGGGCTGCTCAATTCCGAGCCTGCAGGCCAGATCTGGCCCCTGGCACCAGGTTATTCCGCCGCCAGGCTCCCTACAGCTCTCAAGATTTGGCAAAGGGGGAGCAGTGTCACCACTTGCCTGCTACCAAATTTCCAGACCCTTGAGGAGCCCCACAGACTGGATAGCATGGTCCTGTGGCATATCTGGACTAACCCTAGCAGGTGGAGCTGAGTGGGGGCAACACAGGGCTCTGGGGCTCAATCCGAGTGTGTGGGGACATCGTAGGGCCCAAACTGGGTGTATAGAACCCAGCAGAAGCAGCACAGGGACCAATCTGGCTCACAGACTGGACCCACACGTCTCATCTGACCCGTGGGGCTAGAAGATTGTACCACTGTTCTAAAATGTTTAATTACACACAACATTCATGATTATTATAAATAATAGAGTACTTGAAATAAAAACCATAGAGCAATACAATAGCTAATCGCATTTATATATAAATACAAATGATGGTTCCTGTTAACTTATCAGTTATGTAGTGCGAGTTGTAAATTCATGGCCAAATAGAAAAAACAACATAACTTCAAAAAAGCTACTTGCTTTCTATGTGTGTGTGGGTGTGCCTGTAACAGGGTCATTTCCAGGGGTGGCCATGAAGCCTCTGGAGTTCCTTCAGCCCTCGGCCTACTCTGTTGCCTTTGGGCAGTCACCCTGTCTGTCTCCTGCCATGCCTTGATGCATATAAATTTATATAAGGGAGGATGTCCCAGGGCTTCCCAATCTAGATCATTCACATGAATACCAGGTGTCTATGGTCTTTGCTTTATGGGCTAATTCTGTGACTCCATTCTGCCCCTACACCATGCCCAAGTCTTGCAGGTGTCATCACTCTCTGATCTTCCCAGACCCTCAGATCCCACTTTCATCCCTCTTGTGCTCTTGGACCCCCTGGTCCCTCATTCAGCCCCTCTCTGGGCTCCTGGACCCCACTGGTCCCACATTCAACACTCAGCCCCTCTTTGGGCTCCACCCCCCTAACTGGGTGCCTAGGGACCTCCTCCACTCCCTAGTCACTTCCCAACCCTCCTAAGTGCTGCTGGCTGTACTCTCCACAGAGGCATTCTGGAGCTGAAGCCACTCTGCTTAAGAGACGTTCCACTGGCAGTCCCCAGGATCTTACTACCTGCTCCACTCAGGGTCTGGGCTTATATCCTGTCTAAGCCTAGCCCTCTCTTTGTCAGGTGAGGCTCTTGTTAGACCCCCTGCAGGACACTTTTCAAGCTACCTCTCATCTTAAAGAGTCCTGCCACAGTGCCTACACAGTCATAGTATTTATATAAAAACAAAAATGCAACAGCCATTATGACCTGTAATATTTTAAGCATAATTAATTGGCCAGAAAATTCTGTTGAGGTCATCTCAAAATTTTGCAGTGCAAGGGCAAACATTTGAAGAGGTGGCAAAAGGACATGGTCTTTCAACCTAACGTGCCCTTCGGACTAGCCTTGATGAGAGAACCTGCCTCATGTAGAGCGAACACTTCTTAGTCGCTTTTCTGCTCATTATTCCACCAAGAACTGAACTACCTTTGATTAAGTTCCTTGTTTCACTAGAGATACCATTGGCACACTACAACACAGGTATAGGGAATGAACGGTACATCAAGACTAAATAACTGAAAGGTAGAAAACCAAGGGATCTTAGCTACAATGGGGTGGCCTATATTATTTCTTTCTAACATTCTTTTAAGTGTAAAGAGAAACTACAGAAGAAGACTGGTTATTATTTTGAGTCACATGGAACTGCCAGGGACAAGAGAGTCTACAAAGTGTGCAGGAGAAACTAAGCAAATAATTAAAAAGAATCCCCTAGGAACAATAGATATTTTTTTCAACCTGACAATAATCCCACTTCCACCTACAAACTTCTAAAAGGTATCAGGAGAGTGGGAATGGTAAGTAGGAACTGCAAGATGATAATAATGCTGATTAATACAAATTCATGATTTTGTGAGACATTGCTGGAAAAATCTCATCTTCTAAAAGAGAGATAGCTAGTTTAAGATATCAGCTAGTTTATAGCTGTGAGGAGATGTATGGTAAGATTGGAGTCCTAAATGATTTTTTGAGAAGGGAATATTTTAAGATGGGGAGCAAATATTTGTTAATTTATATAATTTTGGGGAAAATATTTCTTGCAAATAAAATGATATTATTTTGTTTTCATTACAGACTAAATGAAACGGACTAGTTTTTTTCATAACAGACTAATTGTTAACAAATAAATATGGTATCGTCAACATTTTAAAAGCATTAAAGAAAGGACTTGAAGCAACAAGCTCTTACATCTTATCTTGGGTTTAAAATGGTTTCAGTGTGTGCCTTTGAGCAGATCATTTAATCTGTCCCCCCCCCCCATTTTCCTTTTCAATAAAATAAGGATAATGATACTTAATTATTACAGATAGCTATGTGAGCACTGATTACATTTATTTGTGCAGCAATAAGTTCTACCATACTATTATAATTATATTGAAGAAAACATCATAGGCAAATAACTAGTAGCCTATTTCAAATGCTATGTTATGTTATATGCAGGTTCCATATGAGGCATCAGTATGTTTATTCTAGTTAATAACTATAATGAGTCTGTGACCAAAGCACAGCTGGTAACCAATCTTAAAGTTAAGTCTGAAAATACACACAATTGTTTTAGAATGCAAGAGGAAACCTACATACATCATGGTACAAAGAGATTTGTACCAATACTCTTACAGGGGGTCTTAGGGTTATAGAAAGGCAAGTGACCTTGCTACAGAGACATAATTTGCGAAGAGGCATAAGGTTAGAGGTTATTTATATTTAGAAAGACAAAAACGTATTCAAAAGAAACATATGTAGCAAGGAACATTTACCTCTTTACAATCGTTGTTAGGGTTAACATAATGATAGCATTGTGAATCCCTCTTAGGATTGATTAATAAATATTATGAGTATTCTAATAAACAAAAATACGAAAAATGATAAAGCTTGTTGAGCATGTTTCAGGCACAATAACACACCCTGCCACCTGATTAAATTTTGATCACTGATGTCTGTCAAAAAGCTCTTTTGATTTATCTCTGCCATATTGATCTTTCCACATGTGACATTAGATTAAGGAGAGTGTAATTGCTAGAGAAGTATACACCCCTAGTTTGCTGCCTCCTTCCATTGTTATATAACATTTTCCTATCAAATGACAATATCCCTGAGGTGGCTGTTACAGTAAAATCAATACACTGTCTGTTGAATTCTTTAGTGATGCTTATTGTAGCAACCTGTGTATCCTGTGCTTAATTCTCTCTTTGACCGTTCTGCATAAGTACTGTGCTATGTGCTTAACTATAGAAAGAAATGCGGGGTTGAGGTTAGGAAGAAGACACTATCCTTAGCATGGCCTTCTCTTAAATCTATGATTAAATGAGTGGCGACAATGAAAGGCTGAACGAGCTAGGGATATTTAGTCTGGAGAAGAGAAGATTAAAGGGAGATTTGATAACAGTTTTCAAAAACCTGAAGGGAGATTATAGAGATGATAGAGATGGACTCTGAGGCTATAGGGAACAGGATTAGGAGCTATGGCCTCAAACTGTACCAGAGAAAATTTTGGAGAGTAGGAGGAACTTTCTGGCTATAAAGGAAGTCAAGCATCAGAAAGTTGTGGAATCTCCATCCCTGGAAAATTTCAAGAGCAGGTTGGACATGAACTTGGCTAGGATAGTTTAGTAAGAGATGATCCTGCCTTGTGCAGGGGGCTGGTCTAGATGACCATGTGAGGTCCCTTTCAGTCCTAGGTTCCTACGATCCTATGCTCCTCTTACCATAAATAAATGCTGCTTCAAGCTCAAACTCTGAATTAATATTCCCCTCAGAGATCAAAAATTTTAACAGGCACCAGGAGATGGTAGAGGAAAAAGAAGGTATGGGATCAGGAAAACTGTGGAAAAGAGCCAAAATGTTGTAGGACTTGAGTTTCTTTTCTAAGATTGGACAGTGTCTGCAAACAGTTCTTCCATGAGAGAAAAATAAGAGATCTTTACACAGTAAACCTTGCAGGGTCTTGGGGTTATAGAAAGGCAAGTGAACTTGCTACAGAGACATATTGCATATATATATGCAATATAAACATTTTAAAACTTGGATATGAAAGTTTTATTTAATTTCATAACATGAAATAAATGGGCATCTCACTGGATTTTTAATTATCTAATACAGAGCAAGTGTGCAGGATTGGCAAATAAGATGCTAAAGACAAATCCTGCAAACTTCAGTATTTCAAGATAAACAATTATATTTAAGCTTTATGTCCTGGTCACATACCAAGAAAATAATTGAAATATAATGTTTTCAAATGCAAAAAATTATAATTGGAAAGGAAACTTTAAGACATCAGTTACTCAGTGAACTGCCAAAAAGGCTGTTTTTAATGAAAAACATTGACATTATTTTACATGACCTTTTGTAAACTCTCTCACAGTTATATTAAACACATTTAAATATCTATGAAAATTATGCATTTATGTAGAGTATAAATACTCTATACACATACTGCACATTCAATTTAAGAACGCTGTTCCAAAGTTTTGCAAACTGAAAACTGTATCTATCTGACTGTTTCAAAATCTAAAACGATGGAAAAAGGGGGTTCATCAATTGTTTGTCTTCTGTTTCTTCCTAAGCTGTCGGTTAGCCCTGTGTGAAGCAGCAAGTATTTGATTCGGATTCAGCCAAATAAGAGGGACAGTGATTCAATTTGGTGATTTGAGAGACTGTCCCCATTCGCTTTGGCCAAATCGGATTTGGAGATTCGGCACCAATTTGCAGATTCGGCCATAGACTATAATGGGGAATCACTGACATACCTATAACTTTGTCATTTTTTTTTTGCAGATTCAGATGAAAATAGCAGGGATGGTAGCACCTTCGGTGGGCATGAAGCCTGCCAAGTTTCAAGGAGATAGGTACAAGGGTTTCAGTGAAAGTGCCCATCAAACTGTTGAAAGCAAAACTCATATCACTTGTGTGTGTTAGGGGGTGTAGGTTGTAGCCATGATGATCTAAGGACATAGGCAGACAAGGTTCTTTGGGTCAATCTGATAATTTTTATTAGACCAACTGAATAGTTGGACAAATTCTTCTTTAAAAGCTTTCAGGTTTAAAAACCCTTCATCAGGCTGAGGAAGCATCTGCAGTTGGTGTGTAGTCTTCCTGGATAGAATGAATAGCAAAGAAGCCAGAGGCTAGTATGTAGGCAAGAAAGCCAGTCAGTGAAAATGTAAATTGAGGCATCAGGGCATGACAGACAGGCTAGGGGGGGTGGGGCGAGGGGGATGTAGCAGGTTAAAGTAAAGAGGTTACTGGGGAGTCTGATGTCAAGCAGGTTATAGTGTGTCATAAATTCAATGTCTATATTGAGTACATGTTTCTGTATCTAGGAGGCTGATGAAGTGAAGTTCATAGGTTCGTCTGTGAAAAATTTTTTGTAAATTCAAACAAGCACCAAACCTCACTAACCTCATCACCAGAATCAAACTTCCTACAGCCCAAAACACTCTGAATGGATCCAGACCATGCCATGACAAGAAATGTAAAACCTGCCAACATATCTCCAGTACTCCCACAATAGAACCATCACCATTCCTGGATCTTACAGCTGCACCTCCAAAAACATGATATATCTCATCCAGTGCACCAAATGCCCTGATGGAAAATACGTAGGATGAACCAAACAACAACTGTGCACCAGAATGAATGCACACCAGAAATCTATTAAAGACAAGAACACCCAATTACCAGTGGAAGCACATTTCTCACAAGAAAACCACTCTCTCTCCAATCTCTCAGTCCTGATCCTCAAAGGGAATTTACAAAACATTTTTCACAGACAAGCCTGTAAAATTCACTTCATCAACTTCCTAGATACAAAAACTCATGGACTCAGTATAGACATTGGATTTATGATGCACTATAACCTTCCTGACATCTGACTCCTCAGTTACCTTCTCCACTTCTACTTGCTATATCTCCCTTCCCCTTGCCCCCCTTGGTAACTAAAGTTAGAATGATCTAAATGGCCTGGTGTGCAACCATTCACCAAACTTAGGTTGCCCTAAAAATGGTGCAGCCGATATAAAGTTAGTTCCCATCAGAAGTGAACTAACTTTAGATCAATAAAGGGTTAACCCAATCTAGCACTCTGACCTAGTGAATGCCTGCACACATTCATAGCACAGCCCTGGACTGGAAATGCTCAGCCACTCACCACAGCCCCGGGGTTGTGCTATTCTTACCCCTCTGATCCTGACTGGGTTATTTCCTCCCGCCCCCACCCCTCCAGCCCTCACCCTCGCCCCAGACCAATCAGCTCCCCTTCAGAGACCTGTCAACCTCTACCACAGACTTGCCAGTCCCCTCTGGAGCTGCCAATACCCCCCTCCCCCTCTCCAACTTACTTACCTCTGGCTGCCCATGCTTCTCTGTGCAAATAGCAAATGCCTGCAGATGCTGCTTCTAGCTCAGGTTTAAACTTAGCTGCCTAAACCTAAACAAGGTCTTGCAAACATTTGTTAACATCCTATGAAATCTGCCATAGTTTTGCCATTATTTAACATGTTATATTTGGGCATGTCTACATGTTGCTGTACGGTGACATGGGTATGGCATCACGCGTTAGTACTTCCTTTTAGAAGTACTAAAGCAGGGGTAGGCAAAATGGCTGATCTGGCCGGCAGCTGGACTCCATTTCCCAGCAGGCCCTGCCCTCATGGCTTGGACTAGTCACACCTGCATGGGAAAGCTCAGGCTGTGGTTGCTATGGAAGGGATCACGGCTTTGCTCCAGTTCTTTGTAGTGGTAATAGCCTTGTCTGGAGCTGGGGCAAAGCCGCAATCCCCTGCCTGTGCGCCCCTGCCCAGAGCATGCAGGCTACAGATCATGGCTCTGCCCTGGCTCCAGAGTAAGCTGCCTTCATCCCAAGTTCCCAGTGACTCCAGAGCAGCCCCCTGCACTGCTCTGCCGAGCACATTGCCAGCACGGATCAGGCTGGTCTCCATGGCAAACCCAGCCTGCTCTTTCCTGCACAGGTGCGGCTGGGGTCTCCAGGGAGACCAGCCCAAACCATGCAGGCAGGGGTGGCTGGCAAATGTAGTCCATGGCTGGTGGGATCCAGCCTGTGCACTGGACTTTGCCCTGTACTAAAGCATGGCACAATACGGGTGGTTACTATGCTGTCTGCATGGCGCATGGTTAAATTTGGCCGCTACGTTGCCGTAGTGATGTGCTATAGCTGGTAAGGGTGCCGATACAGCTGGTGATCACATGTAGACACACGTGATCACTAAGTCATCGTAGAGCACCATAGGGTGCCATAGAGTGTTGCTGTGTCACTGTAGGATAACATGTATATGCATCCATTATGGATTGAGTTTTAATGTCTTGACAGAGAGCAGAATTTGAAATGTGTACCTTTTAATTATGTTAAAATGGAGAAAAAAGAATTCAGAAAACAAAAGAACAAATGTGCTTTAGCTCTGTTCCCCCCCCCCCCTCCAGTGCATTCTGCCTTTCTACAACAGTTTTGTACAATTACCTCAGCATCTAAGAGCAGGATTCAGTGGTTTGTCAGGAACTTAAACTTAATCACTGCAATGCCTAAGTACTGGCCTGGCTCTGGATGGCAATTCACAGTGACCAACTCTGACAACTAGGATCCCTGTACAGCCAATTGAGGGACAAAAAGGCCACGTCCAGATGAGCGCAGCTGTGTGTTATGTGGTACCACAGACATCTGTGGCGCCGCGTACCACATGTTAAGTTGTTCTTTGCGCTGCAAAGGAGCAATGCAGAGGGGGTTTTTTGACCCCTGGATATTCCTCGGAAAAAAAAGCAGAGGAGCACACATGGTGGCAGTGTGTGCCACCTAAAGCTGGAGCCTGGCTGACCAGAGCCACACTCCACTGCCAGCCAGGCTCTGTGTGGCAGGAGTGCCACTGCTGCAGCCCCAGGTGGCTCCCAGAACCCCAGGTAAGGCTGTGGGGGCCAGCCCAGTGCTGGTCCCAGCCTCCCTTACCCTACATGGGATAACTTGCTGCATGCCAGAGCACATGGCATAGGCATTCCCTGGGGACAACTAGCAGCGGCACAAGGTGCACCATCACTAGTTGTCTCTAGGGAACCAAATGTTCACGCACATCTGGACTCAGTCAAAATGTGCAAGTGATTCACATTTAGGTGCCTCAGTTCCTTTGGCTAGGCTTAACTCTGCTTTTAACTAACACTGGCTATTGTACAAAGAAAGAGGTAGTTAGATGTGTTAGTTTGGAGGCAGGCAGAAGTCAGGGAAAAGCTGCACCTTATAGCCTAACTAAATCAGAAATTCATAAGCTTTTGTAAGCAACAGCTTACTTCATCAGATGCTATGAAGAGACTGCCTTCATAAAAGCTTTGACTTAGTCAGTCTATGAGGTACAACTCTACCCTGCCTTCTGCCTAAAGTAAAACATGTATAAACAATCTTGTCAACAGGATTAAAACAGAAGACACTTTTCCCAGACAAGTGCTATAGCCACAAGAATTACAGAGGAAGTCTCCTTCTTTGCTCACAGACATATTTGTGTATTTTACATTAGGAAGCCACTGGTTAAAATACAGATGCAGGCCTGGCAGCAGAGACTGAAACCTAGAGCCTCCCACCTTTAGGGGCAGTGTTATAACCAGTAAGCTACAGAATCATGCTCCCTTTCCTCTAATGTAGCTTCAACAGGAGGGATGGAGACTGTCCTTACCTGTCCTATTGTATAAGCTAGTAGTTATGGTACTTCTTCAAAGTGGGCACACCTACACATGCAATTAATGCAACTGAATATTCCCTGGCTCATTTTGAGCCAGAATAAACTAATCCCAATTTCACTATCTACACATGTGTTTAAATGCAGTAATTCACTGCACTAACATGACTACCTGGCAGCACAGAAAATTAGTCTACTGAGCCCTAAGTGCCACGCACATGTGACGTTTTACTGAGCAGCAAATTAGTCTTCTTCACAATAAAGCATCTCATGTAGATGCATCCAGTGAGAGATTTGGGTTCATAACCACTCTGGGTAAGGAGAGTCTCCTATTCTCTCAGTTTTGGACAAGTACCCTAACCTAGTGGCTATTAGGCAGAAAGTTCAGCAATCTCACTAACCTAATTTTGATACAATTTAGATGTGTGTTCCACCAACTGAAAGAGGCCTTCTGCTAAGTTTCTGTGCCTCTCAGGAACAGGTAAATCTCAAAAGAGCTGAGTTACATACCATGGTGTGTTTAGGTGCACCATCTGATTTTCTCCTGAGAATGCTCAGAAGCCTTGTTTAGACACCTAAGGCACTTTGCAGTCCCAAATGGAGGTGCTTAATCAATTCAGGAATCTAAGCCATCTTGTGGGCATTGGCACAGGACTGTTTTGAATTTCTCTTTGGAACTCAGGCACCTAAACTTCATTTCAGTACATTTTAGGTACCTAAAGAACCACTTTGAAATCTATCTTAATTCTGTTTTTACTTATAGGATTAAAAATGATAAGTGTACTGAAACCAACAGGAACTTACACAGGTATAAGACTAAACTAAATCAAAATCAGGCTCTATACAATAAATAAAGGAAAGCTTTCTATGCTGCTTTTGAATTTTATCAAAATAATAACCATTTAAGAAAGAAGCGGATTAAGTGTGACATTCTCTTACTTACGGCGAGATAAAGCAAATGTCTTAAATACACATTTCCTGAAAAAATGGCCTCTAGCTATTGAACAAAAAGATAGAGAAAAAGCCTGCCCAAACTTTGCCAAAAATAATATGAAATTCATCCTTACT
This sequence comes from Alligator sinensis, assembly GCF_000455745.1. Taxonomy (NCBI): domain Eukaryota; kingdom Metazoa; phylum Chordata; order Crocodylia; family Alligatoridae; genus Alligator; species Alligator sinensis. The sequence goes on along the minus strand of NW_005842564.1, from coordinate 399,497 downwards.
ATATGACAGTTTATTACAAAAATTAACCTGCTGCACAACAAACTTCAAGATTGCACAAAGAATATTTAATACCAACAATTCTGTGACAACTATATGTGAATAAGCCACTTTCCTGAAGGTTTGTCATTTAGTTACAGTGAAAATTCTCATAAAATTACACCTGTCATGTTATGGCCACACTTTTTAAACTTTACTGCCCAAAGTTAAGTTCCTCAATCCTAAATAGAAGTGGCCTGGCTTCTAGAAGTGCTGGAGAAGCCCCATATCCCAGGGAAATCAGCAGAACTACACAGGCTTAGCACCAGGAATAAACACTAGGACTTTTCCATTCAGGAAACCTACTTGTAGAGATCTTATTTTCAAATCCTGCAGTGTTGTGGCTTCAAAGAACAGTCCTGCTGCTATAAGTGAATGCTCTTCCTTCAGAAGATACAAATCTAGTAGATTAAAGTATAAGGTATAAAAGTATAGCTTTTACTGAAGTGTTTTATGAAAGACTAGAAAATTTGGAAAGTATAAAGGAAATGGTCATAAAACTAGATTAGTTACCAGGAGCAAATTGTGCTTGCATGATATGTGCCTGGAGGGCTGCTCTATGCATAATTTTCATATGGAATGGGGCAAGTGTTAACCACTTCCACGGGAGCCATCTATATCATTCCCCAGAGTGAGACATCTCTATGTGTCCAGAAATCAGCTTGTAGAGAACGTAGCTAGTAAAGCCAGGACTAGAATATTTGCATCATGGTCCCTGCCTGCACTCAAATGCGTAGTATTTCCTTAATAGCTGCCTGCTTTAGTGCAAATTCACAACCAGGCTACTGCCCAACAATGTGGGCCCAATGGAAGTTATATAGTACCAGGAAACAAGACCATAGGCAAAGGGGTTCAGGGCTGCTGCTCCTTTTGCTACCTTCAGTGTAGCTGTTAGTGTTGAGTATCTACCCCTACTCGATGCTTTTTCCCAAAATACCTCTTCTAACATGGATACAAACTGTTTATCTGGTTAAATAAGCTTTAAAAGTTAGGTCATTAAAAGTATCATACCATTCCATAAGAAAGCTCTTAAATATGGTTTTCCATCTCCAGAAACGTTGGCTAATACACACTGTACTTTTATGATGCATCTTTATCTTTCAAGTATTATTATCATTGTATAGGTCCTAAATTGTGCTAATATAATTTATTTAAGTTTTCAATATTAAGGTGCTAGAGGCAGGGACTGCCACCAATTATGTACCATACAGTGCCTGGAATCATAAGGCTTCAATGTTAGATCTTCTATGCACTACTGTAATACAAATGACAACAATAACCATAATAATTCTAACTATAGGAAGTAGAGCTGTGTGAAACCAGGCCTATTCAATTAAGATTTGGCCCAAATGAGGGACAGTGATGCAATCTGTTGATTCGGATCACTGTCCCTGATTCTATTTGGTCGAATCTGAAGATTCAATGCTGATTTGGAGAATCAGCAATTCGGACACAGGCACAGCTTTAAAAGTTTTTTCTACATACCTTGAGGTAACAGGTGTGGCTCGTGCTCACTGAGGTGCTGGGGTGGATGGAGCGTCTCACAGGACCACAGAGGGCTCTCCAGTGTGCTCAGCAGCAAACCTGGAAATGGACCAGAAGTACTTCCAGACCACTTCTGGGTCTGATGAGGAGCACGCTGAGGGGCTCCTCCAGCTCAGTGATCAGCCACAGGGGGACCCCAGGTGCCCCCCCCCCCACAACCCAGGAGGCACCAATCACCGAGCTGGAGGGGTGTGGAGGGCCCCCCTTGTGCACTCCCCGGTGGACCAGGAAGTGAACTGAAAGTGCTTCTGGTCTACTTCCAGGTCTGCTGTAGAATGTGCTGGGGAGCCCCCTGGGCTTCTGTGGGACATTGCATCTGCCCCAGTACCACCGTGTTCAGAGTCCCTTCTACCTAGAGGTATGTAGAAAAAACATTTAAAGCTGAATCTACATCTGAATCACTGAATCTGTCCAATTCAGAGGGCTCTGAATCGATTCAGAGAGATTAAAGGGTCCTCTGCTTCGATTTGGATTCGGAGATTCAGCCACCAAATCTGGGTCGAATCTCCACCGAACCGAATCAGGGACTGAAGCTTCACACAGCTCTAATAGGAAGGTTTCTTCAAATTCCTATTAGAACTACAAAGAGAAATGGAAAAACATGGGCCAAGTTCTACATAAGGAAAAGGAAAAGGAAAAGGAAAAGGAGGAAGATATGAAACAGAAGCATTAAGTTCCATAGCTACAGTAAAATATTTTAATTCTAAAATCAAGATTAAACCCTTAGAGGTGCCAAACAGTGTAATTCTCTTGAGTCCCATAGGCCAAAACATGCATAACTCTTATTAGCCATTAACTTACTGTTCAAATGAAATAACTTGTGCAGCAGCAGTTAAACATAACCAAAAGGGAAGCAAGAGCCAAAAAGCCATAATCTCATTTTAACAATTTACCTAATTGAGTGGGGATGAATGAAATTGGCAAAACTTGAGAATAGCCATTCAAAAGGTCAATGAAAGAAGAAAATTCATGTCAATTTCACTAGTCTCATATTTCACTGTATCTTTTACTAGAGACAAGAGCACAAGTAAAGGTTGTGGTTTCAATGGGGAAAACATACATTACTGATTCACAGCATTTACAGAGAAACTGCTCACATATGGAAACACATTTGTAACTGAGTAACCCCAAAAGATAACTAACAGTAGCATGCACCATTTAGTACTTCCATTTAGTTATTCATAAAATATTTTGTAGTATTTCAGAACTACATTTCTTTCTGCAGGAAACAGATGTTTTTAAATATCCCACCATGGGGGACCCACCCGGCCAGGCGGCAGAGGGGCCCCAGGGCTGGCAGGACCCGGCTGGGCCCGGCATGTGGTCCCCAAGAACTGGAAGCTGGCAGCAGCAGGCTCAGAGTGCCCCACTCCCACTGCTGCTGTGAAAGGTAAGTTATAGGCCCTGGGTGAGGGGGCTGTGACCCTCCAGGGTGCCTGGGACCCTGGGTGTGGGGGCTAGGACCCTCCAGGGTGCCTGGGACCCTGGGTGGGGTGGGCTGTGGTCCTCCAGGGGGGATCTGGGACCCTGGGCAAGTGGGGCTAGGGCCCTCCAGGGTGTCTGGGACCCTGTGCGGGGGGGGGCAGTGGCCCTCCAGGGTGCCTTGGACTCTGGGTGGTGGGGCTGGAGCTCTGTGGGGGATAGGAGCTGTGGCCCTCCAGGGAGGAGCTGGGGCCCTGTGGGGAGGCATTCCATGTGCTGTATGGGGGGCTGCACCCTGTGAGGGCCAGGGGACCCAGCCTTCCTGAGCAGCCCTCCCACAGCGTCCCCCACACCCACAGTCCCCCCAGCAATTGCCCCACACCTACCCACACAGCAATCCACATCTCTCCACACACACCCACCTGCTTTCCCCCACACCGTTTCCCACTCCCTTCCTGCAAACACCACATCCCCCCCATCACACACCCATCATGTGTGAAGAAAACCAAAAGCACACATCAACACATATAGTTATTTAGAATTTATTTTATCATGGCGATAGAGACACTGGTAGGCTTCCAAACTGTTTTAACATTGTAAATATACCAATAAAGCATTGCCCAACTGATCGCTGTTGCTCTAGGGTGTGTGTGTGTGTGTGTGTACAAAGCGGTCTTTTGTTTTAATTGTGGAAGAACATGGATTTTGGGGTGTTTTTAAAAATGGAGTTGGGATACTGCTGCAGCAGTCCAGCTGGCACAAGGGGTAGTGTCCCCAGGTACCAGTTGGCTGGGCCCCAGAAGCTCCTGAGAGCGAGTAGCCCTGAGCTGCTTGCCAGGGCAGCTTTTTGTTCAGATGGGGCCAGGACAGGGCAGCTTTTTATACTGCTGAAGAAAGCACAGGTGCTGGCCCCGGGCTCTAGCTCCCCCTGGCTGCAGATCTGGGAGGAGTAGAGTTAATTTGCCCCAAGTGGCAATATTTTCTTCACAACAAAGTGCATGTCCAAGCACATGCACTGAGGCAAAAAGCCCCAGCTCAAATTTGCACCGCTTCTATTTCAGTTGCTGCAAGTGCATGTGCTTGCATATGTAGACGTGCCCATAATGTCTTGATTTTTAAAAAATCTATCTGGTACTTTTAAAAATCTACAAAAATATTATTTATAATTTTCTTCTTTCTGCAAAGTCTGTAAGTGGGTAGCAGAAGGGCTGTTTGCTCCTCTAGGTGGGAAAACTGGGGCACTGGGGGTTGATGGCAGGGGGAAAGAACACATGTGCAGAGGAGCAAACAGCCCCTCTGCTACCTACCCTGTCCCAGGCCCATGTGCCCTATGCACCCCCAAGCTCTCTCCAAGTAAAACATTCCCCAGCATGCAGCAGCCATCAGCAAACAGGAACAATCAGGGGGAATCAGGGGGTGCCACGATCTTGGCATGAAAACGGCAGTCCCCATAATGATCAGGCCATTATATTAGTGAGCTGGGTGTGCAATAACCAGGCCTTAATCATCAGTAACACAAGCTTTATTCAACTATCATATTTTCATAGTAGCTAGGGTCAGGAGGGACCTGAACAGATCATCTAGCCTGACCCCCTGCCACAGGCAGGGACGAATGCGCAGGTCACA
>NW_005842564.1:380049-394752 GCF_000455745.1 Alligator sinensis | reverse complement strand
TTGTAGGCAGCCACCAGGTCCCCCCTCAGCCTCCTCTTGCTGAGGCTGAACAGGTTGAGGTCCCTCAGTCTCTCCTCATAGGGCCTGTCCTGCTGCCCTCTCACCAAGCAGGTGGCTCTCCTCTGAACCCTCTCCAGGCTGGCCACATCTCTTTTGAAGTGCGGCGCCCAGTACTGGATGCAGTACTCCAACTGCGGCCTGACCAAAGTCGCATAGAGGGGGAGTGTCACCTCTCTGGACTGGTTTGAGATGCATCTTTGGATGCATGACAAGGTATGGCTGGCCTTGCTGGCAGCGGCCTGGCATTGGTGGCTCATGTTCATCTTGGAGTCAATAATGACTCCAAGATCCCTTTATGCCTCTGTGCTTTCAAGAAGGGAACTCCCCAGCCTGTATGTATGCTGTGGATTCCTTCTCCCAAGGTGCAGCACCCTGCATTTATCTATGTTGAACCCCATCCTATTCTTGTCTGCCCACTTTTGTAGTCTGTCTAAGTCTAGTTGCAGACTCTCTCTCCCTTCAAGTGTGTCCACCTTGCCCCACATCTTAGTGTCGTCAGCAAACTTGGACAGCAAATGCTTGTATAGCCAGGCCAAGGGCTCTGCGATGACACCTTCAATGTTCCCTCAGAGAAAAGGAATGATTCAACACTTTCAGAAACCTGAGTTTTCCTTGTATATCTCCTCTTCAAATATTTTTGTGAAATCTGATGATACGACAGACCAAGGTTATATGGCGGATGAGCAAAACTAGACAATACAGTTATTTTTGTTTGTTTTTTGAACTTCTGTGGCGGAACAGATCACAAAAGATAATATACTGAATCACATTAGAAACTTTACTTTTGAAAATAATTAGCTTTCAACAGAATCCCTATCTGCCTTTAGAGAGAAGGGTTTCATTTATTCTGTCTCTAACACCATAATTAGAAAAATTTTAAATAAAATATTCTTTTAAGACTTGCACCAACCTAAGGAGATTATATTAGGGAATATTGTTCTATACTTACTCCTTGTAAATTCCCTTAATTTCATCATAGTCAGTTTAAAACTCAGTCTTAGTTTCTGAGATTAAATGTATCATGCCACAATGTACTAATATGGTGACCTTTGTTGATACCGTCTCTGGTAGTAATGATAATTTTGTCATTTAGGTTTCAAACTGTAATAAACCTAATAAATTCAAAACACAGATGGTTCAAAAATATAATTTTGTACAAGTTGTCCAGTTTCTGAAGTTTCATGATTATTGTGATTAAATTATATTTAGGCAGCAGGACTTGTAAGAGACCGGAATTTTCGCTGCCATTAGCACATCACCTGTTTTCAGATGTGCTAACCTTACTTCTTGTTAAATTTAGGCTTAATTGTAAAATTCTTCTTTTAACATATACATCTCTGGATAGTCTTAAGTTAACAAGATTGTTACTACACATCTTGGAATTAACTTCATTATAAGTAGAGACCTTATTAGATTTGATGATATACTTTGCCATGTGGTCACAGAGGAGACTGGAGAAAGCAATCCTCTATTTTTGTTTCCTACACCTGAGTTTAAAATTCTTTGTGATGGATTTTATGTGGTTGTTTAATTTTTTCACAATAAAAAGAGCACAGGTTATTGTTTATGAATATTTAAGTACATGCTTGAATTACAAGAATATTTATTAGGAACTCCATAACATTTGGTAGAAAACAATAGGGTGAATGATAGTGACAAAAACAATACATTTATTTCTATTTTCCAAAACATGACCTAAAAATGCTGAATGATATTTTAGATTATTTCTGAGAAAAATTACCAATATTTCACTTACAGGGGTATAGGTTGTAGCCGTGTTGTTCTAAGGACAATGGCAGACAAGGTTCTTTGGGTAAATCTGGTACCTTTTATTAAACCAACTTAAATAGTTGGAAAAATTCTTCTTAGCAAGCTTTCAGGTATAAATACCCTTCATCAGGCTGAGGAAGCATCTGTAGTTGCTTTGTGCTCTTCCTGGATGGATGAGTAGAATGAATGGATGGAATATTCGTTCCATTGAGGAAGAGCATACACCAACTGCAGGTGCTTCCTCAGACTGACGATGGTATTTTATACCCGAAAGATTGCTAAGAAGAATTTTTCCAACTATTTGAGTTGGTCTAATAAAAGATATCGTATTTAACCAAAGAACAATATTTCACTTAGGTTTTTAGAACGGCTGTCTTTAAATTTATTGTGCATAGTGTTTACTGTACCTTTATTTGAAGATGTTACAATTTAGACCCTTCCTTTATGTGTTCAAAAAGAAAATGTATGATCGTGAATAGCTATAAAATTACAGCTGTTATTACACACACACACACACACACACACACACACTTTAAATGGGAAAATATTATTTAGCAAATGAAAAACTAGCTTCATGACTGGAATTTCTTTCTTATTTCTCCATCTGAAATGTATATGTTTTAGCCCATTATAACAGTGGTAGATTTAAAAATCTGGCAGTATTCTATTTTTTTTTAACTGGTAAATTGGTTTCTTTGATCTATATGAAAGCTCCTTCTTTAAAATAAACTTGGAAATATGTTAAATCTACTACACTCAGATTTCAAGTACAGGCTTTTACTATTTAATAGGTAAAACACTGTTTGTTCACATGCAACAGTATTTGTCAATGTCTTCAAAGTGACCCTATCCCCAGATATGGAAGGTTCAAATGAAAGCACTCATTTTAGGTCAGAGTTTTGACTCACCACTGCATTTCTTCAGTTTCATAAGGCATCAGCCTATTTTCAGTCAATGAGGTTATACAGATGTAAAATTGCAGTAATATTTTCATTAACTTTTTAAATGTGAATTTGTTTGGGACGTGAGGATGGCTGCATAACGTAAAAAATATTTCTGAAGGAGAAAGTTCATTTTATAGATGATGAACTGTCACTCTAGAGTCCTATCCAAACCACACATAAACCTGAAATGTTTTTCAATGCAAGGCATTAACTTTCCAAAGGCTGCCCATGTTTAGCCTGCACATACCATATACCAGTAGAGTCAGAAAGCATGGAGAACTAAGGGAGTAGATCTCTAAACCATAGGTGCATCTATACATGCTGTTAGCATGGAACAATAAACCCTGGCACATATGCTGAAGTTTATTGCTCCCAGGCACAACATTTTACCATGCACCCAGGATCTCAGCATATTGCGCCAGGTCGGAGCAGCCTCAGCTGGCAGAGGGTTGGGGGATCAATCTGCCAGCCCAAGGCTGCTCTGACCCAGCTCAAGGTGCTGCAGAGGGGATGGTTGGTGCATGAGGGTGCTCCAGTGAGAGGCTAGCCAGCAGACAGCCCCACACTGAAACACCCTCATGCCCTAGCCAGCCCTGTCAGCATCTACATGTGCACTGCTGCAAACTACAGAACTCTGCTGTAGACAGTACTTGTAAATACAAGTATTTACAAGTACTAACCTGCAGTGAAATTACTTAGTTACCTGCAGCCTAATAAGGCTGCATGTGTAAATGCTGAGACTTTACTGCGGAGCTAATTAGGCAGCTCTGCAATAAATGTTTCGTGTAAATGAGCCCCATATGTATGCATAAACTACTACTAAAACTGTATAATCAACCCTGTCACACGGGTACAAGGCATAGCACCCTAACCAGACACAGGTAAAGCGCAGGGACAACAGAAGTCAGTGTTGCAGCCAGCTGCTGCAAGGGCTGTTGAAATAATATGAGAAATCCAAGGAAGAGGTCCACATCCCCGTTACAGAGGAAATAAAAAAAACCCACAGTCCATACCACTCGGACCTGGGGATAAAGTTCCTTCCTAACCACAAACACAGTGATGGGTCTGACCCTGCAGGGGAAATACTTTCTAGCCAGGAACCTCTAGGTTTTAGTCCCAGCAGGAGCAATAGCATTGCCACCGCCCTCCCAGCCCCCGCCAAGTCAAAATTCCCAGTCTGGTCTGTAGTCAACATCTGATGCTTCTATGGGAAGTAAAGAAAACCATGACATGCACCAACAGGAGCAGAAAAAAATGCTTCCTGGCCCCACATGGCAGCCAGCAAAGCCCAGAAGCATGGGAAATACCCATAACAGAAATAGCTAGTCCTAAATCATTCCTAACCAATGCTACCCAACACCTTCCTGAATGCCTCTAATGACGGAGATCCCACAATATCCCTAGGCAATCTAGTCCACCACTATCTCGTTAAATCAATAGAGAAGTTGTTTTTTTTTTCCAGTCTAAACCTATTTTGCTGCAACTTGAATCAACTGATCGGCATTCTGTTTTTAAAGTAACAGAGAAAAGGTGTTCCTCCCTCTAATTTAAGGCAGCACTTCAAAAATGTGAAGACTGCTATCACGTCTCCTCTGAATCACCTTTTCTGCAAGCTGAAATTGCCTATTTCCTTCAATCTCTCCTTGTATGACTTACCTTCCAAGGCCTTTATCATTTTTGTCACCTGCATCTGAACCTTCCCTAACTTTTTCCTTTCCTTTTTAGCAAATAATGACAATGAATATGACAGTTCCCCACCCAATAACACTGACATTTTCTGAAGTTCTTACTTGTTTGTTCTTTAGTGAAAGGTGAGAAGACCAAGCAATGAATGCAAGTTTTGTTAATTCTTTTGGTTTTGGCAGCATGGGACATTTTTCATATTTAATCCATAATACTTTTTATTCTCCCTCCAGCCTGAAAGATGAACATCTAATTGAGAAGAATATACAGCTTTACCTTCAGCAAAGTCCTCCTTTTGTATTACTTAAGGGAAAAAAACAAAGCTAGCACTGTGATGACCGTTATGCTTTAACAGGAACTGTTTTGAGAATGCCAAACTCGACTGAAGTCCTTTCCAACTTATGATCTCAGTAAAATGTCATTTGGAAACAACTGTCAGAGCTGGATTCAATGCACAGTACTCCAATCCCAAAAAACAAGATAAGAAGGCACCTGTTTTCTCCCAGATTAATTTAGATCTTACAACTTTTCTAATACATTACTGTATACATACAAAAGCTGATGTACTATTCAAAGATCTAATTGTTAATGCAGCACATACACAAAAAAGATAGCTTTCCTTACAATTTTATCATAAGTAGCAATCTTTCTTAATTAAGAAAGGAAGAAAAAAGGAGCCCAAATAAGCAATATTTCTATGAAAATGATAAAGAAAACAATTTAACAGTTAGGAATAATACAAACCAACCTATTTTTCATGTACTTACTTGTGTCCCATTTCATGGGCAATGGTAAATGCAAGATTCAGCCCATTGTCCTCAGCAATTATACATTTTCGTTTTTCACTGCACATTCCACTCAAATATGCTATACCTAGGAAACACAATAATCACAATTATCACTATGTTTATTACTACTAGTAGCAATAGCAACATGCATTATGGCTGCATGAATGAACCCAAAAAGGACTGGAACTCCATTGTGCTCAGTGCTGTACTAACACAAATGACTTGAATTAACAAAGAAATAGAGGGAAGAGAGAAAAGAATACAAAGCAGTGGCAACATCATTGATTGCACAGGTTATAATGTGTAAAAAAACTTATTCTCAAACAATGTTGTTAGGTATTTGAATAAAATATAGAAGTAAGATATGAAACACATTATTGCTATAAGGAAAAATAGAAAAAGCAAATATCTGCAAGGCTGCGTAATTATTTTAACTGATACTTTCAGTTTTATTTTCTATTCTTCTGGGTCTTTCCCTTGCATAGTAATACTTCACTGTTTATTATGTGTTAAGAATCAATACAGAACTCAGTGTGTAAAGTGAAAAAAGAAGAAAAAGTATACAGGAAACTTCAAATCCCATAAAAAGTATAGCAATTTTAGCAGATGGAAATCTCAGCACTATGTCTGCTATAAATGCTGTAAGAGAGTACTAAGTATCTCTGGGCATGTCTACACGAGGCATGTCCCTAGGCTGTTGCCTAATTTACTGTGCAGTAAGTGCATGCATAAATTTCCTTAATCATGTTTCATTTGCTACCTGCAAATTTAAGTGTGATTAGTTAATACGCAGCAGCGTACATGTAGGTGCAACCTGACACTAAGTATGTTGCAGGGTCTGCCTAGCCACTAGGAGACTGGCCTGAGGCCAGCCCCAGGGCTAGTGGCTGGGAGCTTCTCCTGCTCCACAGCTGGGTAGCTTCACTGGCATCCCCTGTCTGCAGGCTATAAAAGTTAGCAACCATTTTCTGCCCTAGGACACACAACATGGGAGCCTGAAGGTATTGCACGCCCTGCATGTCCCCCTGGGCAGGCCACAGCCCTTCTGTGCCCACAGTCACTGTTTCAGCGGTGCTGCTCAGCCCGTGGCTGATGCCTGCTGAGACTGTGGTTGCTGGCTGGGGGGGCTTTTGGCTGCTAGCCTGTGGTTGCTGCCTGTAGCTTGCTACAGTCTATGGGCAGGCCTGCCAGCCCCCAGGGTCACCTACAGGCACCCAAGTGCAGTAGGGCCAGCACCACCTCCCTCCTGCAAACCCCTAGCAGCCCTGTGACTGCAGGTGCTGCAGGGCATAGCCTCAGCCATGCGGCTCCCCGTCCTGTGCCATGAACATGCACTGGGCGCTGCTGGCAGCTGCCCAGGACCAGCAACTCATGACAGCCGTGCAGGGGCTCAGAGAGCTGGAGCAGGAACCATGATGCCCTCCTCATCCTCCCCATCCAGGCCCACCCCCACCTGCATACACATGCCTGTACCATCCACCTGTGATCCCAGTTGGAGCCAGGAGGAGACTGGCAAACTTATGGCACTCTGGGACCATGTGGAGGTAAAGAGGCAGTTCAAGCAAGGCAGGCACCTGAACGCCCACATTTATGAGGCCCTGTTGGGCAAGATGCGGAAGTGTGGGCACTTCTGGTCGCTGCATCAAGGTCAAGGTCTTGTGGGCACTGTGTGAGGCCATGACCGATCACAATAGTCAGTCTGGTCATGCCCATAAGACCATGATCTTTATGTGGAAGCTAACCCAGATTTTGGCACCTCAGGACCCAGGACCTAGGCCACAGCCATGTGATTTACACCAGCACAGGCAACTTGGCCAAGCCCCCATCCCACCCTGACCCCTCTGGTGATGTGTCACTGGAGGAGGGGCCGTCAGGCATTCAGCATCCCACCCTGCCTAGCTCCCTGGATGCTCAATCCACTAGCAGCTCAGGGAGCCCTGGCCAGTGGCTACCTCACCATCTCTGCACCCCAGACCCTGCCATGAGGGGTGGCCAGCCATGACACCACCGGTTGATAGCAGCACCATCTCCTCCCTGGGAGGGGGGGGAGAGGGACAGCTGAGTGCCTGCACAGCACACACCGTGGGCCCAGGACACTGGTCACAGCTGGACACTATCACCCACGAGCCCCCCTCCCACCCCAGTCTCCACAGCTGCTGGAACCATGGGTGAATGACCCAAGACTGGGCTGATCGCCAGCTGCCCCCAGGCTTTGCCTCCTAGGTGCCCTCACCCCACAGCCCCCCACTCCAGGGCACAAAAACATAGACTCTTGTAAGTAGTTTTGAAACTGGGAAGAAGATTTTTTATTATTGGTGTGTGGGGACAGTGGAGGAGGGGCTCTGTGTGTTGAGGAGGGTGGGGGCAGGGGCTCTTTTGTTTGAGGGGGGATAGGGGGAGGAGACTAAAGATTTATTGTTTGGACATGTGCCTGGCATGAGAGTTATGCTGGGGGTGGGCAGGGGGTCTGTGGGTGGTGGGGCAGGAGGGCTAGACAGGGGACTGCTCCATGAGGTGGTCCACCAGAGCCTCCCATACCCGGTGCCTTGACCCCCACTGACAGGTGAGCAGCTTACCTAGGGTCTCACCATGGGGAACCTGCTGCTGCAGAGGTTCATGCTTCTGTTAACAGGCCTCTGCTGCCTGCAGCACCTCCTCTGCCCAGGCCTTGCAGAACAACTCTCCCCGGGCCTCATGTATATTGTGCAGCACGCAGGCTGTGACTATGACCCAGTGGAGGTTCTTTTTGGCTACTTTGAAGTGGGCACTGAAGGAATGCCAGCAGCCCTTGAGGTGGCCAAAGGCACTTTTGACAAAGGCACAGGTCTGCCCAGGTATCAATTAAAGTGGGCCCTGGCAGGGGTCCAAGTGAACGGTGTAGGGCCTCATCAGCCAGGGCAGGAGTGGGTATGCAGGGTTCCCGATGAGCAGGGATGGGACAACGATGGTGCCCAGTTGCACATCCTTCGCTCCCCGTGCAAAGCACCCACTCTCCACCAGCCTGACCAGTCCAGGGTTTCAGAACACATGGGTGCCATATGCACTGCCTGCTCAGCTGGCACTGACATGCATGAACATGCCCAGTGGTCCACAATCACACACGGGACCATCCAGTGGAACCCCCTGTGGCTATAATAGAGCTGGTCTCTATGGGGCAGGTGGGCCACCAGGATGTGGGTGCCATCCAGGGCCCTGATACACTGGAGGAACCCCAGTGCACAGAAGCCTGCCACCATTGCCTGGGGATTGTGGACACAGAGGACAGTGTCTGTCAGCACATCCTGGAGGATGCTGCATATCTCCAGGATGGCCTCTTTGGTGGTGGCCTTGCCCATGCCAAACAAATGCCCCACATACCACAGGCCAGCTTGAGCAGCATCAGGGCTAGGAGGCTCTTGAATCCAAGTTCAGAATCTTCAGAATAAATCAGTATGTAGTGCAAAACACAACCTGTGTTATTTGAATTAGGTGATTTATTTAAGAGCCAATACAAGTAGAGTCTAACTTTAGCCACTTATTTTTTAATCTTGGCCCAACCAACTGGTTGGGCCAAGACTAATAAATAATTTAGTGTCCAGTGTCCGGTGACCAGTGGGGTCCCCCAAGGCTCTGTCCTTGGACCCATACTGTTCAACATCTTCATTAATGATGTGGACACTGGAGTCAGAAGCGGACTGGCCAAGTTTGCCGATGACACCAAACTTTGGGGCAAAGCATCCACACCAGAAGACAGGCAGGTTATCCAGGCTGACCTGGACAGGCTCAGCAAGTGGGCGGACGAGAATCTGATGGTGTTCAACGCCGATAAATGCAAGGTTCTCCACCTTGGGAAAAAAAACCCGCAGCATCCTTATAGGCTCAGCAGTGCTATGTTGGCTAGTACTATGGAAAAAAGAGACTTGGGGGTCATCATTGACCACAAAATGACCATGAGCTTGCAGTGCGATGCCGCGGCTAGTAAAGTGACCAAAACGCTGGCTTGCATCCATAGATGCTTCTCAAGCAAATCCCGGGACGTCATTCTCCCCTTGTACTCGGCCTTACTGAGGCTGCAGCTGGAGTACTGCGTCCAGTTTTGGGCTCCACAATTCAAAAAGGATGTGGAGAAGCTTGAGAGAGTCCAGAGAAGAGCCACGCACATGATCAGAGGTCAGGGAAGCAGAACCTATGATGACAGGCTGAGAACCCTGGGGCTCTTTAGCCTGGAAAAGCGCAGGCTCAGGGGTGATCTGATGGCCACCTATAAGTTTATCAGGGGTGACCACCAGTATTTGGGGGAACATTTGTTCACCAGAGCGCCCCAAGGGATGACAACTAGGTCGAATGGTCATAAACTACTACAAGACCGTTTCAGGCTGGACATAAGGAAGAATTTCTTTACTGTCCGAGCCCCCAAGGTCTGGAACAGCCTGCCACCGGAGGTGGTTCAAGCGTCTACATTGAACACCTTCAAGATGAAACTGGATGCTTATTTTGCTGGGATCCTATGACCCCAGCTGACTTCCTGCCCTTTGGGCAGGGGGCTGGACTCGATGATCTTCCGAGTTCCCTTCCAGCCCTAACGTCTATGAAATCTATGAAATCTATGAAACTGAAGTACTATTTAATTATTCATATATATTTCAAGCTTATGGCCTAATTCTTATGGATCATCCTTTCAAAGGAATGACACTCACTGGACCAATTTGTTTGCTGTCTGTTTCTGATACAAAGATCAACAGTGAAACAATGAACACATACGGAATTTAGTCATGATTAGCCTTCTAATTTAATGTATCAGAGGATAAACTTCACTCCACTTGTCCAAATATCTGTCAGTCTGCAGACATGCAGGCCTTGGCTACGTTGGAATTTTGAGCATTACCTCACCTCCATTTGCCTGATATTCTTCTTCTGTGTAGAGCTGGGTGATTTTTGTTGGGATGCATAATTTATTTGCCAAAAAAGAAGGACTGAGATGACCCAAAGGGCCAAATGCAGCTTAAATCTTGTCAACAGATTCAACACACAAAAAAAATGTTTGGGGAGCAGGGTCGGGGAAGGAAGGATAGAAAAAAGAAAAAAAAATTGCTTTTGACATTTCCAAAACAAAGTATTTGAACATTTTTGTTTTAAATGACATTTTCAGCCCAAATGTAGCTAAAATTAAATTAAAATGTTGAGAAGAAATGAGAGAGAAAGAGAGATACATTAGAAGCATTTTGTTCAAGTACAAAAATTAAATTTTACATGTTTTTAGTTGACCCAACTTACATTATCATCATCATTTCAGCAATGAAGCTAAAAGAAAAAAGTAGTCAATTTCTGACTAGGATGCAGTGATAAAAAAAGTCTCTAGCTCTGACTACCGCCAGCACCAATCAAGGCACACCAATGCTAGAACAAAAATACAATAACATTACATGGTAATATTTGTTGGTGGTTTCTCTTTCTTTGTCTCCACTACAAAGTCTGATGTACTTGAAGGCTTTTCAAATATACCTTCAATGTAGCCCTACTAAATTGATTCTAAGAACAATGTTTGGGCCTGAAAAGAAGAGAATACTTCCAACTTTTCTCTGACTGGTGTTTTATGACCAGAAAAACAGGCTGTTTGTACCTGTTGTGCCTGTTTTTATGCCAGAGAAACAGGCAAAAGACACCATGGCACACGACACCACAATCTAAGCACTGGCACCTGATTGCCTACGTCATCTTCTATGCCCAGGATCATAAAGATGTCTGCATCACCTGAGCTATGCTAGGAGCTGATGACTGCTGGACTGATCACCAACTCATCCGCTTGGTTATGTCACTCAAACTGGCTCCCAAGAGATGGTTGCAGCAGAACCAATGCTGACAGAATACTGATGTTGGAGGACTCAAGGACCCAAGCAAATAAGATATCTTCCACCAGCACCTCAATGAAAAATTGGTGAATTCCAATCAACAATAATGGGAGAATGTCAGCAGCATGTGGAGTGCCCTCAATGCCACCATCATCAGTGACTATGAAGAGACATTTGGATTCGCTACCAGGAAACATGAAAACTGGTTTGATGAGAATGATCAGGAGATCCAAGAGTTGATTGAATGCAAGCCTACGCCTTTTGTGCTTGGCAAAATGACACCAACTGCAAGCAAAAGAAATTGAATCTCCAACAAGCCAAGGCAGGGGTCCAAAGGAGGACCCATGATATGAAGAACATATAGTGAGAAGACAAAGCTAAGGAGATTCAATTTCTTCATTAGTGACTTGGACGACGGGGTAAAAAGCAGCCTGTTTAAATTTGCTGGCAATACCAAGATTTGGGGTGAGGTGGGCACACTAGTAGGGAAGGACAGATTACAGCAGGACCTGGACACATTACAGGGGTGGGCTAATGAAAATAGGATGGGTTTCAATACTGACAAGTGCAGGGTGCTGCACTTGGGCAGTGGGAACCAGCAGCACACTTATAAGCTGGGAAACTCCCCTCTTGAGAGCACGGTGGCAGAAAGAGATCTTGGAGTCATTATTGATTCCAAGATGAACATGGGTTGACAATGCGAGGTCACGGTCAGTAGGGCCAACCGTACCCTGTCGTGCATCCACAGATGCATCTCAAGCAGGGCCAAGGAGGTGATCCTCCCCCTCTATGCAACACTGGTCAGATCGCAGCTGGAGTACTGTGTTCAGTTCTGGGCACCGCACTTCAGGAAGAATGTGGATAGCATTGAGAGGGTCCAGAGGAGGGCCACCCACATGATCTGGGGACAGATGGGCAGACCCTACGAAGAGAGGCTATGGGACCTTAACCTGTTCAGCCTTCACAAGAGAAGGTTGAGGGGGGCTTGGTGGCCGTCTATAAACTCACCGGGGGGACCAGCAGGGTTTGGGAGAGACCCTGTTCCCCCTAGCACGCCCTGGGGTAGCAAGGAATAATGGTCACATATTCTTAGAAAGTAGGTTTAGACTAGACATTCGAGGGCACTACTTCACAGTCAGGGTGGCTAGGATCTGAAACCAACTTCCAAGGGAAGTGGTAATGGCTCCTACCCTGGGGGTCTTTAAGACTTGATGTCTACCTGACTGGGGTCATTTGAGCCTGATTTTCTCTCCTGCCCCGGGCAGGGGGTCGGACTTGATGATCTACAAGGTCCCTTCCGACCCTACTTCTATGAATCTATGAACATCTCACTGACATCCATGAAATCTGCAGTTTCTTTAGTGTCACCAAAACCATCTACAGTCTAAGCACTCAGGGACCAAGCCCCTTGAGACCTAAGGATGGAGGAGACCCAATCAAGGAAAGTGGAGCCATCAATGCCGGTCAGAAGAAGCATTTTGAAGACCTCAATCAAGACTCTGCTGTTGATAAGAGTGTTCTCAATTCCATCCTGCAACACCCAGAGATGATCTCAGAATCTCTCCAACTCTTGATGAGGTGAGGAAAGCTGTCAAGTAGATGAAGAATGACAAAACATCTAGAATGGATGGAACCCCCAAGGAAATCTTCAAGCAGGGGAGAGAGGAGTTCACCTCACAGCTTCATGACCTCATCTTAAGGATCTGGAATGAGGAAATCCCAGACAACCTCAGGGATGCCATGATTGTAACAATTTTCAAGAAAAGAGACAAGTCCAACTGTGGAAACTACAGAGGGATTGTTTTGCTGTCCACCACTGGAAAGATCATTGTGAGACTGCTCCTGAACTGTCTCTTTCCACTTGCTGAAACTGTCTCTTTCCACTTCCACTCCTCCCAGAATCTCAGTGTGGGTTTAGGGCATCAAGAGGCACAACTGACATAATCTTAGTGGCTCACCAGCTGCATGAGAAGTGCCCGGAACAAAATAAGCCTCTCTAAATAGCCTTCGTTGACCTCACAAAAGCTTTTGACTGTCAGCCAAGAAGTATTGTGGAGGATTCTTCTGAAGTATGGATGCCCATCAAAATTTGTCACCATTCTCTTCCTGTTCCATGGAGGTATGTGAGTGGTGATTCTCAGTAATGGAGCTATCACAGATCTCTATGACATTAATGGGAGTTAAGCAAGGCTGTGTCATTGCTCCAACACTTTTCAATATTCTTTGCCACAATATTTTATCTGACTACCAACAAGCATCCAGTCAGACTGGATTTAAACTAGTGAATGGAGATAAGCTGTTTAACCTCAAACAACTCTGAGCCAAAACCAAGACCACCCCAACCTCAATCATTGAGCTCCAGTATGCTGATGATACTGTAGTGTGTGCTCACTAAGAAGCAGACCTTCAGGCAATGCTCAGCATCTTTACCGAAGCATAGACAAAAATGGGACTGATGTTTAACATTCAGAAGACTAAGGACCTCTATCAACAAGCTCCTAATGAACAGTCCCCAGCTCCAGTGATCCAAATCTATGGTGAGACTCAAGAGAACACTGAGTATTTCCCATACCTTGGAAGCCATCTCTCCCAAATGGCTGACATAGATGAAGAAATCCAGCATCTCCTTAAATGTACAGAGAATCTTTGGACGCCTGAAGAAATGTGTATTTGAAGATCGCAACATTATATCTTAAACTAAGCTCATGGTTTATCAAGACTTCATGATCCCCACCTTGCTGTATGGAGCCGAAACACTGAAAATGTAAAGGAGACATCTAAACTTGTTGGAGAAGCATCAATGCTGCCTGAGGAAGATCCTCCGAATCCATTGGGAAAGACAGATGGACCAGCGTTAGCATCCTCCTGCAAGCAAACACCATGAGAGTACTGAAGCAATGATGATCTGACATCAACTTCATTGAGCCAGCTATGTCATCCAGATGTCCAAGTCCAGACTCCCGAAGCAAGTTTAATTCTCCCAGTTCAGTCATGGCGTACACTCAAGAGGAGGGCAGAGAAAGCGCTTCAGGGACATCCTCAAGACCAACTTAAAAAAAATGCAACATTGATGTCAACTCATGGGAGACTATCGCTCAGGACCACCTCAAATGGACGAAGAATCTGCTGCAGGTATCTCAGTAGGGCTGTGCAAAGCTTCAGGCCCTGATTTCATCCGGCCTGATTTGGTGGCTGAATCTCCAAATGCAAATCAAATCAGAGGACCCTTTAATTTCTCTGAATCGAATTGGAACCCTCCAAATCGATTTGGAGAGATTCAGAAAGATTCAGCAATTCGGACATAGACACAGCTTTAAAAGTTTTTTCTACGTACCTCTAGATAGCAGGCGTCTCATGACTGCTGCAATGCTGGGGCACATGGAGTGTCCCAAAGGAGCGCGAGGGGTGCTCCCCAGCATGCTCGGCAGCAGACCTGGAAGTATATCAGAAGTACTTCCAGTCCACTTCTGGGTCCACCGGGGAATGCACTGGGGGCCCCCTCCATACACCCCCAGCTCCGCAACTGGTGCCTCTTGGGTCTGGCGGGGGGGCACCCGGAGTCACACCACAGTCAATGCCAAGCGGCAGGGGGACCCCTTGGGGGGGATGGGGGGGGCACCCACTGGGACT
>NW_005842564.1:372204-380037 GCF_000455745.1 Alligator sinensis | reverse complement strand
CTGGGGGTGTATGGAGGGGGCCCCCAGTGCATTCCCCGGTGGACCCAGAAGTGGACTGGAAGTACTTCTGATATACTTCCAGGTCTGCTGCCGAGCATGCTGGGGAGCACCCCTCGCGCTCCTTTGGGACACTCCATGTGCCCCAGCATCGCAGCAGTCATGAGACGCCTGCTATCTAGAGGCGTCCACTTCTGGGTTCACTGCCGAGCATGCGGGGGGTGGGGAGGAGGACGCGCACTCGTGTGGGACGCTCCATCCACCCCAGCATCGTAGCGTTCACAAGACACGTTGGTACCTCAGCCGAATTGAATCAGGGCAGTGATCCAAATCAACGAATCCAATCACTGCCCCTATTCTGGCCAAATCCGAATCAAATAGGGCCTGCTTTGCACACCCCTAGATCAGTACTTTGAGCCCTCATGACAATAACAGGAGGAGATGGAAAAGCAGGAGTGGCAGAAACAGCGTGTCACAGACCAAATCAAGAATCCAGCACCACCCACCCACCCCACACAAAAACCCATGTCTGAACTGCAGTAGAGTCTGTCAATCTTGGATAGGCCTCCTCAGCCATCTTTGAACACACAGATAAGACAATCATGGAAGACAATCATCCCTGACAGCAAGGAATTGCCGAAGCTAGTAACTGAGAAGGTCTCAAGGCTCCCCAGCCTTTCCCATTAACTGTTTTTCAGAACAGTAAAGCAACTCACAAGAGGGGACTGGGATAAATTACCATAACTAGCTCCCCACCTCTAGTAAGATGTTTTTCTTACATAAATGCTTTCTATTATCACTACTTGAGCACTCTTGCACTAGGTACCCTATAGTACTCTACTGCCTTTGGAGATATAATTCATTTCTGAAAAGGTAAATCCTTTAATTTACATATCTATTACAAGGAAGAAACTGTAACCGATAGTTCATATTTTCAACATCACACTTTACATAAGAAATGTCTCCCTCGTACTCAACCTTCTTAAGAGTGCACTGATTACTACTAATCTTTCGGGGCCTAATGCCAACATGAAACCTGAACTTCATTTAATTAAATTAGATTTCTGATTCTAGATAGAGCCAAAAATATCAAATGCAATTAATGCTTTGTGACTTTCTCCTTATTAAACAAAGTTGACCTTATGCACAAAAGTCACATCAAACACTAGCTACTAGATATAACTCAGACAGTTACTAAGCGTGAACTAGTTTCATGTCTTGTCCATGGTTATTAATTTCATGTGTAAAGAAAATGAAACTGGCTTCAGTAAACAGCTGCTCTTGCTTAGCTATCATAGTGTTAGGTAAAAGAAAGAATTTCTTCTTTAAATGTATATATGCCCACCGCAGCTTCCTTTGGCTTATTAACACAGCTGGAACTGCTCCAAGGTCACAAGGAAAAAAACCCCAAACAATTGCTTTCTTGTTATGATTAAACTATCCCCAATGAACCTTGTAGTTTCTCCATGCAACTTCAAATTAACATATTTTGTACCTGAAAAGTCTCCACTAGAAATCAATGATATCAGAACAATGAAAGTTTTAAAAAGCTCCTAATATAGTATCTATAAGAAAAAAAACCTACAAGAAATGTTGACTGATAATCAGAATAAAAAACAGTACAAAACTGATGTAGGCCTGATAAAAGTTGTTAACATTTCTCAAGCCTGTAGAGGATTTCTAAATTTAATTTAGAAAAAAAAGGAAATTAAGTATTAATTCATGCAGTTGAACCTCACTAACTTCCATTTCTAAGTAGGAGACCAATCAGGCGCAATTTACCATGCAAGAAAATACATAACTCCCTGAGAAAAGCCAAATATTCTGAGAAAATGTTACCCTTCCTTTATGAGGTAGAACTCTTTCTACCAACCTTAGTTGAAAAAAACACACCCTTAACTAGGAAAACATGAGCACTGCCATGACAGATCAAAGCTATGATCCATCCTCTTCAATACTGTGCCTATGCAATGACTAAATATATGGCTTCAGAAAAACACATAAAACACCCTGTGTAGATATGCCCTCACTCAGCAAAGCACTTCAACATATGCTTATCTTTGAACTTGACCAGACCCTCAGATTGCACATAGAATACTAAGTGCTTAAAATTAAACATTTGTTTAAATAGTTTGTTGAATGAGAGCTTTAGAGATCTCTGCGATGAAAAATTACAGTAAGACAGATTTGTGTATGATAGCAATGCATCATAATTTAATATAAAACCTTAGAAGGATATAGTAATTATCCTCAAACCAACATTACAGTTCAAAGAAATTCAGAGTTAAAGTTACACTTCAAGAAAATCCACGTTTAATTAAGAAATGCAAACAGACATAACTCTGTTTTGTAGTTTGCAATCACTGTACAGTCATGATTTAAGTATTTTAGTGTCTGTAGCCCCAAACTAAATGAAACTGTACTGAAAAGAGATGGAGGAATGGAGAAGAGTTGTTACTGCTTTTCTCCTTACTGTATCACAATAGGACAGAGTTAAGATTTCTTAGCTACCAAATGTTCTTCCTATAACAATCTTTATAATTTTATTTTCTTTGAATCCTTGCTTTTGAATGGTCTTAGTTTATATTATCCATGCTTCTTAGCTCTATTTTGACATATTATTGTCATTATTTTTTCAAAATTATTAACTACATATACAAACTAAAAAAGAAACCCAAAGAGAATGCTACTATGCAGCATTTCTAACATATTTAAGATAAACAGAATCAAGATTTTTTTTTTTTAATTTAAGGGCCAGATTCAACAGTGGACAAGGGTAAAACAAAGCAATAAGCATAATGACCAGATGAACTGAATTTACAGCTCTTTGCCAGAGCAGCCCAAAGTACTAAAGAATCATATTCCTAATTTACAATTGATTTACTGGTTTATTGGGTGGCATCACTAAGACTGGCCCTAGGTAAAAAGGATGAAAAAGGGGAGCCTACTCCTTGGCTGTGTCTACATGAGGCACTGACTGCACAGTAGCTTGTTACTATTGCGCAATAGTGTTGTATGGCAGAAAGCATGACACAACACTGCTGTGGACTAGTAATAAGCTATTGAGCAGTCAGAATCACTTAAAAGCTGTTCGGCGATGCTACTGCAAAGTAAGTCTGGTTAGTTACTGCGCAGTCATAAACAAGTACTAATGACTGCGCTGTAACAACCACGTAAACATGGCCATTGTAAACATGGCCATTGAGTCTCAGCATTTCTGCACTCTGCTCCTACTCCAGTTTTTTTCAGAAGTGTTGCATTGGAGACCCAAGCAGCAGCAGTGCAACTGGGAGCCATTTCAGGCACTAATTCCAACTTACAGCATAGCTATGAAACCTAGCAAGAGCTTTAATCATTGGGCTAACCAATTACTGAAAAGTAATTTGATAAGTGTTCAGGCTGTCTCATGTCACTGACTAGTTGCATCTAATAGAATAAAATAGAATAGACATATGCACATGGAGCTGAATATGGCTCGATGCAAGACATACCAGAGCTTTTTGATCTGACCCCAGCTGTGACCCATGCAAGCATAACAATCCGACAAATTATGAATAATTTATCTTAACCATAATCTAATTTATTCTTATATAGCATTTCAATTAATTTTAACCATAAGAAAAGTTAGAAAAGTCAACATTATTCAAAGGTTAGGATATTATTATACTAACATAAATAATACATTTTTAAATGATCAATTTTAAATGAATTTTAACTACTAAATGTATTACTTGATTTATTTATCACTTATTAGAAAACTCACCCAGTGCTCAAAAAACAAGTGTGGTATATTTTGGGAGCATACCCTGTATTTTTCATACATAACAAAGTAGTGGACAGCTTCATGGCTCTTCCTGCCCGGTTTTGGGAATTATAGCTTCCTGCCATCCAGAAGAACTTTTCTAATTTGTCAAATAGTGATGGTCTATCAAAAAAATGATCATTTAGAAGAAAGCATACAGCACTCTTCTAAACCAAAGGAAGCTGGCTAAGAACCAGGTAAGTGTTCCATATCCTCAGGGGCCAAGACTGTCTTAATATGGCATTTGCTAGGACTCTATCAATTAAAGTTCTTATTTTTTGACTGAAACAAATTAATGTAAGAGAGCAGGTTGCAAGAGTATCCAATCCTTTCCTCATTATCCACTAAAGAAAATGAACAGCATCATTATTAACGTGCATACATGAAATTAAACTGAATGAACGTTGCTTAGACTTGCAATCTGGTACGTTTACAATTAACTTCATGACATTATAATAATTTTACAAATATTAATACTTATTTTAATACATTTTAAATACTTATTTTGTTAAAACAATATTTCACATGCATAACATATTTTGTTCTAAAGATTCCAAGGCAACCTCACAAAATATAACTAAGTTAAAATGCCAGAAAAATGTATTTACCTCTAGAATTCAGGGAAGACAAGCAGCACACACTGCTCAACAGAGGGCAAAAATAGGAATTAAAGCCAGGAACCCTGGGCGAACCTTTGGCATGGAGTAGTTAGTACTCATACACAGTAGACACATGACTTTGTTTTATAAAGTTTTGTTTGGAAATGTGTGAAATAAATTAAACCACTGTAATAAGTTCTTGATCTATTTGAATATCCATGTGTAGCTGTTTCCTTTGGCTACACACCTAAGAGTTTTTCATTTGAGTTGACAAATGTATGGATTTGTGATCATAGATTGTGGAAATTCAGTTTGACTTACATCTCTGTTACTAGCAAACCAATATTAATTTTCTTTCAGCAGTCCAAATGTTTCCCATTATAAGGAAAAGCTTTCCACATAGCTGTTTAGCTACTACCTTGAAGTATAACTTAGAAAATTCTTAACAGTATAGTATACTCTGAGGCTTTCTGTGGAAAAAAAAAACTTATTTGACATTGGCAGCCTTAGAACACAAGGAGCGGGGGGGAAGAGAAAAGAGTACATTTAACATAAAATATTTTCAAATGAGAACATCAAACCCTAAAAGAAAACTTTTAAAGTCCTATGTCCTATTTTTCATTAAACAAATGGGCAGAAAAGGTGATATAGGAAGACAAAAGGCATATACTGCATACTATATATTTAGGTGCATATCTAATTCTTTCTGTAAACATCTACACAGCACTTCCAAAGCTTTTTAAGCACCTATGTTATGAAACACAATCCTATTCCACTCCACACACTAGTCACAGAAATCACTCAGGTGTCTAGATTCACGATGTGCCTCTATCTTGGCCAGGAGAGATTCCTACGTGGACTTGGCCTACAGCACATGGTCAGAAGTGAACCTGATGGGTCATTTACACATCTAACTCCTTACTGATGTTGACATCCAAATATGGCTGGGAAGCACATAAGCTCCAAGGAAGTCTCCAGTTTTTTAAACAGTGAAAAACCACGCAATAAATTAGTCATTGGATACAATGCATGAACAGCATTTGGAGCAGAGCTCAGTGCTTACTTCTTCCCAAAAAAGCACCCTTCTCAGAACAGATTCCAGTTCACTCTTGATTGTTCTCCTTCTGGCCCCATGACTCTTGCATTCCTATCCAACCAGTGGGCCAGCTTTCATAGGAGGGATAGAGGAGTGTAACCTCCTGCGTCTTTCCCCTAGACGTCACACGTGTGGGTTCTTCTTGAACCTTGCCATGGCTCCTTGGGCCACACAGCCTGGTTAGTGGGGTGACTTTGGGTCAGTTCCCCAGTGGCCTCGCCTGCCAAGTCTTTGATGATGGTTATGTTCATATCGGGAGGATGATGTTTGGTCCCGCCTCCCCTAGTGCCTTCCCTTGGTCATTCGCATTGTTCCTTCTTCTTGGGGCTCCACCTCCCCTATACCCCACCTAACACGAACTATGATGTTGTCACCTGTGTCATTGAGGTTGATGTTCTGAGCCTTCTTGGTGCTCGGTCACTCAGGGTCTTCGGCCACAGGCTAATGGTGATGCTTCTTTGCCTAGTGTCTCCTACAGCCCCCCTCCTCTCTGTCTAGACAGCGTCTGGCCTCGACAGTGTTCCGTCCCCCAGAGTGTCGACTCTTCTCCGGGTTTGTTACCTGCCGCCCATCAGCTGCATCTGGATCCTGGCCCTGCTGTGTCCAGCTGTACTCCAGTCATTGCTGCCACTTTCCTCGGTCCACGCCGACCCTGTAAGTAGTTCCTTGGGCCCTCTCCAGCCCTGTGTTCCCTCCATGACCCTTTCTGGAGTACCCACCAGGTCCCCTCGCTGGGACTGCTCAAGTGCTCTGGCCCCTCTGGGCCAGTTGGGGACTTCACTTCCGGTCCCCCGAGCTTCTCTTCCCCTGGGTCTTTTATCCCGGCACCAGGCATCCGGCCACGCAATTGACCCTGGCACGCTCTTATAAAGCATGCCCAGGTGGACGCAGGAGCTGTTCCCAGCTCCTCCTGACTCCACTGCTTTTTTTCCTTTCAATCTTCTCCCGCAGCAACTCCAGCTGCTGTGATTTCACTTTCACCGCGATCGGCTCCAGGTGCGGCATCCTGCCGCCTCCCTGTCTCTACAGGTAAGTCTTTTTCACAAGGAGACCCATAGCCTGATACATAAGGAACATCCCTGGAAGTAAGAGATGGGGGTTCAATCCTTTTCAATTGGAGGTGGGCCAAGAACCAAGGTCTCTCTTCTTGGGAAAGTACCTTAAAACTTGGCATTGGGCAAAGCATGAGCAGCACTGCCAAACCCTACCTGAGTTTACACTGGAGCGAATGCTGCTACTTATCAGGTAGATGCACTTGCTCAGATAACCATCTTCCTCTGTGAATGAACTAGATCCCACCAGGGTGTCTTCCTTCTTAATGAGTTGGAACTTGGCATGATAGAAGCACATAACACTGCCCACTGAGAATGAGAGAAGTCTGCACATTTCCTTAGGTAGGTCAGTGATTCTCAACCAGAGTGCCACGGCACCTGCAGTGCCTTGGGATTTTTTTAAGGGTGCCATGGGGTGCTATGCAATGTTAGTATTGTTAGGTATGCAAACATTCACAAAACAAACCAAGAGGTTTTAAATAGGAATCCACAGTGTTAAAAAAAGTCTGACCTGTTGAGATCTTTCTGAGTTCTGCGCAGCAGCATAACTTCTCTTTTGCTGTTATCAAAAAACTAATGAATACTAAGAGCTGACATTTTCCACAGGGTGCTTTGAATTTACTGAGAGGTGCCCTGAAGTCTATCAAGGGGTGGCTTGAGTCTAAAAAGGTGGAGAACCAATGCCTTAGGTGGAACAGATTCACCCAGAAGAGATGCACAAGACTGCTTGCAGCTGATTGCCAAAATGAGGGAGTTGTATGTTTCTGAAGGATGAAAGAGGATGAATGCTTCAGGGTGCAATAGGCTGCACCTTGAGAGACTGGGGGAGATATGACCTCCACTCCTGGAATAGGATCACAGTCCTTTTTTGGGCAGTTTTTGAGGTAGAACAGAATATGAGTCGCAATGCCTACTTAAGTTTAGACTAACTGTTTCTAAAACCTGATCTTCAAAAAAAGACCTACAGCAAGATATTTATAGATGTATCCAGTGATGTTCATTGTTTAATGTGACGGTGGCGTGCCACCATCACGGGCACAGACTAAGGGCAGGAAGGGTTGCGGGGCAGACACAACCCCGAGACAGAGCCTCGGGCGGGGTTACTTACCTCCAGGAGAGACAGCGGCGTCAGAGCCAAGACCGCGGCAGCAGCTGCAGCCGCAATTACAGCCGCGCGAGCCGGCATTACGCCGGTTATTTAAGCAGCTGTTCCCAGTGAGGGAAACAGCTGAGCCAATTGCAGCGGCCGACACGGCCACCGCGGGAGGGGTTAAAAGCCCCCACAGC
>NW_005842564.1:308147-372042 GCF_000455745.1 Alligator sinensis | reverse complement strand
GGTTTTAAACCGTCGGACAGAGCAGGGGGGGGGTTTAAAGCCTCTATCAGAGGCAGGTAGCAGGAAGCTCCCTGTCCTACCCCAGGCAGGGAACGGAGAAGTACCAGGATCCCTCTCAGGAGGAGGGAATCAGCGGGGGCAACGAGGCACCCTGCACAGATTAGCAGGTCCCCTAAGGGAAATAGAGACAGGATAGGTGGAGCCATCCCTAGGGATCACTGGGTCCTGGACACTAGTCCTGGAAGTCTCCCCGCCCAGGCGGAATATTATTTCTAGAGGAAAAGGGGAGGAAGAAGGACAGCCAGAGCTAGCTGAGGAGCCAGCGAGAGTAGAAGACAGGCTGGCCCAGTGATATCGCTAGGCCTGGGTCCCCACAGTTGGAGGAAACCAATGGCAAGCAAGCCTGCAGTGCACCGCAGGCCACCATCCCACCAGCACGTGATCGGTTGACGAGTGGACGGGGTGTAGGGGTGGCGGAGACCCGTGGAACAACAGAAGCGACAACCGTGAGTACACCCACATCGGGGAACCCCTCGATTAAAGAACTCCACTGAAACCCTCTCACAAATCAAACATAACAGCAAAGTCATGGCAGGCGGGACAAAGGGAGGGGCTACCTAGACAACGGGTGATACCGGACTCGAGACGTCCGTCATCACATTTAATAATACAGTATGAATCACCTGTTAGTAAACATTTAATTGAGAAAATTATTGGATTTTAACCACTGAAGTGGAAACATCTAGAAAAGGGGTCAAAAATACATACTGATATACTTAGCAGTAAGTAATTCTCCTGTGATTGCACTGTATTAATTTATTAACGGTTTGTTGATAAATGATCATAGGATGGTCAATCTGCTGAAAGTCGGCCAGTTTACCCTGAAAACTAATCTCTATTAGAATTGCCCATGTTGTGCAATCTTCTTTGGCATCAACTGAATTTATTCTGCCAGTTTTCTTAAAGACATATGAAATGAGGTGGCAACATGGTCTTCAGAATGGTTTTCCAAACTATTTTAAAAAGGGATATTCTGTATGTGATTTCAAAACTGTGAACGCATTTTTAGTGATTGTGCCTGCCTGGTCACGAGGATGTGCTCACGTGCCACTTTGGCATGCGCACCAAGGGTCAGCCACTGTGCAGGTTCCAGCAACCTCTGAATGAGCCCAATGGTCACCCCGGGGAAAGCCCAGAGACTTGCCTGACATGACTTGGATGATATCTTCAGTGGTGGGCACCCCTTTAGTGGGCTTCCTCACATCAGCTGCAACCCTCAGTGGGTATCCATGGGGCTCCACCTCCCGTACACCCCAACCATGTTCCAGTCTCTAGGACAGACCATTGGTGTTAACACGGCTTGCCCTCCACAATGTCGTCTCTTCACATTTTTCTCATTGATAGGGAGACAATTGGTTCATCCCAACCTTTGAGTTTCTGGGGTGTTTTGACTTGCTCCAGCCTCCTGCTGGAGCTTTGATTAAGCCTGGCTGTTGGCCATGGCTCTATGGCCACTCCTATGTTCAGAGTACCATCTATGCCCCTGCCCTCGCCTCAGGGCCTCTTCGGCTGATCCCTGGCAGAAAAAAGAAAAAAGAAAAAAAAGATTTCAGCAGTAGTCCAGGGTAGGGTCTTGACCCATCCCCCACTCACAGGCACGCTGTTTTATAGTCTTTGCTGTTGCTTGATGTTGTCCATGGTCCTCTCCTCTGTTGAGGACCCCTCCTAATGCTCCAGCTCCTCATCCCATGCTGCATGCCAGCATTGTGCACACCCAGCGTGGGAAATGCCCTCACCATGAGACTCCCATGGTGCCTTCCTAGTGTTTCTTCTGGTGCTGGCTTTTATGCCAATCAGGTGGCATCTGGAGATGATGTCACCCGCCCGTGCTGGCTTAAGCCGGAAATAAGTGCAGCTCACAAACCGCATGGCAGTTTTGTGCCCGTGCCACTCGTCCGCCCCTTCTCCGCCTGCAACAAGTAAGTAAGTCCTGGGTTCAGGGCTTTTTTTTGTAGGAACGGGCTGTCTCTGTCCCGAGTCCCACCGCAGGGCGGTCCCCTGTCTCCCAGTGGCTGTCCCTCTGGGACAGTGATCTTTTCAAAAAAAAATTCACAATATGGAAAATGGTGCCATGACAACAGACCCTAAGAAATAGGGTGAAAGGAATAGGAAATAAATATATAAAAGATAAATGCATGCAACACACACACACACACACACACGCACACACACACACAGAGTAAATGAAAAACAATGGATCCCATTAAAAAAAAAACCCAAAATAAAACGAAACAAAACCAGAAATATAAATTACAGATCTACATGCATCTACAGACATAGATGTGATGCAGAAGAGTATGTTATATGCTAAGCTAACCTGTGCAACTTTAAAGTGTTTAATACCCACCATTAGAAAGTACCTTTAGACAGAGTAAGAGGGAAAACTAGGAAAATCATTTTAATTGTAGTGGTGTGCAAGTCTACTTTTCTTGGTTCCATACCATCAAGTCCAGCTGTGATACTAGAAAAATCAAGAAGCTTTTCTGAAACATATACGTTTTATCTTCTTCTGATAGCATGAATCCAACTTGACCCACTACTCTAATTTTTTCATGGAGGAACATTCATGATTAATCTTTCAAAAGAGTCAAAATTATGTTTTCCCAGACCAACACAGTTCCTCGCTACATCATTAAAAACTATTAATATTATACAGAGCTAGGAAAACTCACATTAAGATCTTCATAATAAAGGTTTTCGCCATTACTATATTATTTTTAAAGTGCCCTCTGAACAACGCCTGTGATGCTTAAGGTTTGCTAAATCAAAAAGGAAACACTTTACCTCTTAGTCTGGAAAAAAAAAACAACCCCTGTAGTTTTCTATGGTGAGGCTGAAGCAGCGTCAGCTGGAGAGCTAGGTCAGGTTCCAAACCGAGTCTTAGCCACTTTCAGAACAGTTCTCATTAAAAAAAATCCCAACAGCTTGCTCTTGATGACATGTTTTTCACTCACGCACCGGACAGCCGTTCAGAATATTCAGTTTCCACTGTCTGAGTATCAGATGTCCCTGAATAATAGCCTGTGCCCAAGTCCTTCAATAAGAACTCTTCTGAATAAGATGCCAGAACATTTGTCACTATGCAGACAGGCAGGAATGGTGATGATCGTGAACCCTATGGTATTTCAGCAACAGTTATTTGGGAAAGCTCATAACTGTTTTTGGTGTATAGTAATGTGTTCTTCCATTAGATGTCCCCTACAGCTGGGTCTTGTGCTGGTGCCACTGTACATTCTTTCAGGTTATATTTTGTTTTTTTCTCACTGTCCCATTTCTTGGCTATATTTTTCCAGGGGGAGGAGTGGGTGGAGAAACACATCTGTATGAACTATCCATTTCAAGCCTTGATGACATCCAAGCATATGGCACTCGTCATCTTGGATTTGCTGTAGCAATAACAGGAGCCAGAAACTCTTCCTTGTGGAGGCAAACTATTCTTTTAGCTTAGTTTAAGAGGTATATTTCTACATTTCTTTCCAGTTAAAATTGTTTTTGAAAATGCAGAATATCAAACCAAATGGAAAAAATATTAAATGCCCTTGTATACTGCACACTGGAGATGAATCAAGATTTTTTTCAGAATTTATTCCCTTGATTGCAGGTTAGTTACTCCCACTATTATAATTATTAATAATATCATATAAGTAAATGATATCTAAGTAAAATATGTTTTTTCCAGTCAACAATGCACATAACATTCCCTAGCTAAAACATTCTTCCCCCAACCAACAAAAAAAATCATTAGTTACAAATTCAACACATACTTCATAAAAATCCTGCTAATTCTGTACTTTTTATCCCTAATCTATTAATCCACTGGCTTCCAGCCCACATCAGCCACAATGATTTGCCTTAACATGCCTATATACCATCACAGCTCTTACAAGTCTCACAGCAACTATACCTAGCAGCAAAAGTGGTGATAAATTAATTATGCCCCAAAAAGTTTGAAAACTGGAAGAGCCAAGCTGTGATGGGCTATGGGTTCTATTGTGTTAACTGTATTCAAATTGTTATAATATTGTGCGACTCCACTGAGCTCTTTAGCCCAGGGGTGGGCAATTATTATTTCAGGCGGAGGGCCTCTTACTGAGTTTTGTCAAGCCATCGAGGGCCATATGACAGGCAGCCAAGAGCAGATAAATATTATTTTTCTATATTTTTTAGGGGCCCTGAAGGCCAGATAGAATGGCCTCATGGGCCGCATCCGGCCCATGGGCCGCATTTTGCCCACCCCTGCTTTAGCCTGTGTATAGAGACTGAAATGTTGAGACACAGTTGGCTACATGCAGAAAGAGACAAGATGGATATGTAGCAGCAGCAAATGACTGAATGGCTTTGTTGACATATTAACAAAGGTGACCCATCCAACAATTAGAAGGTATCAAGAGGAGATAAGCATGCCAGTGGAAAAGCAGGTTGGAAACAAGCACCCTGGCAACTCCTGAGAGAACTCCAGGGACTGAGAGAGGTGGGGAAGCCTTGGGAAGCTGGAAAGACTATAAAGGATATGTTGAGAATTCTTGGGGGTGCTCAGAGCTGTGTGGGCTGGACTGGGCATAGAGGGACTGTTTATCCCCTTTGGAGGGTGCAGAGAACTCTGGCTCACTGACCTTTACTCCACTAAATGCATTTAAGGAAGAGACTGTCTGTTGTGCTGCTTGGAACCGTGAGTTGCACTGGATCACCCCAAAAGGAAGGGAAGTCCCTTTCTCAGGAGCAGAACTGGATGTCGACTCCTTGAGTCAGGGCCACTGAAAACCAGGGCGAAAAAGGGACTGAAAGTCCAGGGTTTCAGAGTGGAAAAGGGTTCAGACTTCCCACTGGCTCTCAGAAGCCAAACCTGGGCTGGCTTCAAAGGAGTGCTCTCAGAGACCAGACAAGGCCACAAAGGTCCCAAGCAAGCACTCCACTACTGAGCACTCCATGACAAGAATAGTAGTAGAGCTGAATTGTTAGCAAGAGGAGAGGAGAACAGACCTAATTTACACCAGCCACACTAATAATGCTTCAGTGGAATGAAGTAAGGTCTCATGCAAATTCACAGCTGAACAAGCCTGAGGCCGAAGCTTAGTCTAAACACAGGCATGCTGAGTGCCAGGCATACTGGCACACTTAGTGTCACACCGTCATTCCTGCCCATATGAAAAAAAAGCCCCTCACAAGCCCACATAGCAATACTACAAGTACTGATTACTGATACTACAAATAATGATTATGGACTAATCAAAACAAAATTGCATGGTTATTACACAG
Organism: Alligator sinensis; assembly: GCF_000455745.1. Classification (NCBI taxonomy): domain Eukaryota; kingdom Metazoa; phylum Chordata; order Crocodylia; family Alligatoridae; genus Alligator; species Alligator sinensis. The sequence continues at coordinate 366,726 of NW_005842564.1, read as the reverse complement.
AATTACTGCAGGGTGAAAGAGTAGAAATAAGATTGTTGGCATCCATTTAAACTTACACATTTTTACACCTTAATTTGTTCAGAGTTCCTTTCATTTTAACCTCAAACACTTTTTTTTGCCTACGTAATGTTTTATTATGAGATAATTACAACATAGTGTTGTTTTCATCCTTAAATTACCAGCATGTACTCTTAACCTTAAAAACCACCTTAAATTATTTTATTTCTTATGGCCAGATTCACAAGAATATCCTGATTATATTACCCCAACATTCCCATGCACAAACGTGCTTTCCAGTTTTCACTTTACTGGTAACCCTTTCATAACTTACATATCTCCCTTCTAATTCTCTCCCTCCTTGCTATATTTTGTGCCACTTGGTTGTTTTTACAAAGAACCATTTTAGGTTACTGATCATGTTTGAGCATGACTATTCATAAGTGTAATTATTGTCTTTAGTATGAGGCAAAAATATGTTCTTCTACACAGAATCCATGAAATGTTTCCTTTATTTCAAAATTGGTTCTATTGCCTATTGTTTTCAATAACAGTGAGGCTGAGATGTAAGTGGTCTGATTTTCTGTTACAAAGCACTCAGAAAGAAACAACTATGGATTTCTATTTGAAATGTCTGGGTTATCTGAATGATGATTTGCAAACCTAATGTGCTAACGTTATACAGCACACACAGCACCCTTGAAAAAATCTCAAGGCACTCCAGGTTATCGTGACACCCTGGTTGAGAATCACTGGTCTAAGTCATGCTAGTTTCTGTAGCCAGTGGAGTGATCTGGCTACCATCACCATGTGGCTGCTTTTGACTCTTCAGTACCAAACCCAAGTAACCTTTTCTGACTAAGTTGACTGCAGGCAGATGTCAGCTTGAGTCTAGAGCAAGACAAAATGCCCTCTTTCAATAGTTTCCTATGAAGTAAAGCCTACATGACTTGAGAGAATATGGTATCTTCTCATAACCTCAGGAGGTAGCCTTGGAGTAGCTGGTGAATAGAACCAGTGGCCATATTTGCTAAGTACAGTCTATTGTCTTAATATAATGGAAAACAATGGGAGAAGGTGTTGATCTTGAGAGAAGATAATCCTTTGTGAGATTCTTTGAAGCAGGAAATAATTCATTAAATACTTCTGATATTTTTTTTAGTGTTCCAAAAGAAGAATGGTAGAAAATGACCAGTCCTAGCACATCTTTTTAAAAATTACTAACACTGGGACAAATAAAAGGTCTGACACATGGAATTTCTTAAATGACCAAAAAACTTGGTAGACAAGTAAGTCTATTGTCTGTAAGTGGTATGATCAACAGACTGTAATGAAAGGTGAAGGAAGAAATTGCATGTTGATTTTTTAGCTTGTCAAGTATTTAAAAGCAATTCTCTTTTCCAGAAAGGCCAGGGACACTAATTTTCCAGTCTAGTCAGAGTACTTTGAATGGGAACTTTTAAAGTCTTGCAGACTTAGCAGCAGTAGCAGCTTCTGCTACAAAACACAATTTGACTTTGTGGAAAAATAATGCTTGCTAGCTCTAGGCTAAATTTAAAAGAAGTAATTCTTGCCAAAAAGCCAAATGAAAGCTTAATTTGCCAGGTAAACTACAGCAGGGTTTGTAGTATAGTGCGTTACAATTTAAATACTTGCTACTATTGCAAAACACAATTTGTTTTCATTTTAGGGGGAGATGACCTCTTCCTAACAATTGGTTACAGTTCTGCAATTGCATATTTTGCTGCTACTGCCAGGCAGTTTAAATTACAAATATATATTTTTTTTACTTAGGCACTAACTATATTAAACACATTTGTTTAAAAATTATGCACAGAGAAGCTTTGTTGATTTAAACAATATTTAAATATGTCTGGAACACATCAAACAAATCACTGAGTTTGGAATTAGAAAAATTAGTTGCATAACACTAAAGGTCCTTGGCCAAGGCAGCAAAAAGCACACTTCACACAATAGTATGATAAACAATCATATTGGTATAAATAGATATTATTACACTTCACAGAGCCTAAATACAGTAGGTATACTTAAGGAGTTCCACTAATTTGATAGACTTTACTTATACCAAAGATACCTGATATCTTTAACATAGGAATTTTGATTATAAATCAGTTGGACAAATCAAACCAGTAGAATATTTAATGAGCGAGCATGGATTTCACATTGCAAGGCTTAAATGCTTTCTGAAATTTGAAAAAATCATGAGATTTTGGTATTCTGTTGCATATGGGTATAATAAAATTTGAGCCATTCTGTACATATCTCCTATAATGCTCATATGAAAATAAAAATGTGATAATTAGCTCACAAGAAGTTATTAGATTGTTGTATAAAATACAACATAAGAAAATCCAAAAATGTTCACTGCGTTTAGAATTGTTTCCATATCCAAGAAACATTATTTAAATTGACCAGATTTTGAAATACTCTTGTAACTTGAAGGCTAAATCTTACCTTTGAATCAAAACATACCGATACTATGGAGGGAAAGAATAATGCCCGAGACAGATGTTAATTTAAAAGCATGCTCAGATTTGCTGCAGAATCCCAACAATCATGCTTCCTAACATGCCACATGTGTATAGCAGGAAGTGCAATTGTGGGATGTAGCATCAGATCCCATCATGCCATATTGTCAGGGGATGGGGAAACCTATCCCAGGATCTCCCTGCACTAGCAAGTGGCAAGTGGCTTGTCTCCCCGTGTTCTCCCCACTGGAAGCCCCCATCTGGTGCTCAGGGCTCCCAGCTGCAGGAGTGCCTGGTGCATTTCTTGGCTGGCAGCCCCAGTCAGGAGCTCTCAGACTGGAGCACATGGGAGTCATGGAAGGCGCTAGTATACTCCAGAGGTTGGGAGCACTGGCCACAGGTTCAATTAAAGGTGTGATAGGAACAAGCCACAAAGTTATTACATATATTTTGTACATCATCTTTGTGGCTTATTCCACATTTTATCAGGCCATTAACTGATTGAACATGTAGCCAGGCCATTATTTCAGATGCAGTTGACTGATTAATTGCATCTTTAGTGTAATGTCTATCAGGAACTTTAATTACGGTAACCTTAACCCTTAAGTACGGTAACTAAAAAGTCTCATCCTACTATCCAGACAACTAAAGCTTTTACTCAGGTCTTTATCTTTTATCTAGATTAACAAGATTCCTGTTCACTGAGTTGCTCAATTTACATAAACAATAGCTGCTAAAATCACCTGTTGGGCCCTACACCTAACCATACTGCCCCACTTTTAATCCTGTGCTCTTCTATCATATTGTATAGCAAGTTAAAGGATCTCTGTGACAGGCTCATGTCCCACTTACCGTGGCACCAGCATCCAGCTGGCCAATCCAAAGGCATATTGGCTGGCACCACGCGACTGGAAGAAGTCCTGCAGATTGGTCCGATACTGGGAGGCTCCAGGTGTAAAAGGAACCCTGGAGCCAAACCACAGGGAGGGGAAAGGATGCCCCATTGGATGCTGCCCCATTGGATGTTCCCCCGACAGCCATTATGAAGCTGGTGCATCCCCGTGAAGCATCTCCACTGGGAGAGGCAGTGAGATGCCATTCCCATAGCTGGAGCACCCAGAGAGTTCCAGAGCGCATGCTCACCTGCCGCCCAGAAGCCAGATATTATCCCTGGGATGGAAACCCCCAGCAAGCCCAAAGACACCGAGGACATCCAGGTACCTGGGAAAAAGAACCAGGTAACAGCTCGGGAGCAGCAGCAGATGGGCTAAGGGGACCATGTCCAATCCTGATCTCACCCCCTCACCACTCCACCTATAGGAAAGCACAGGTCAACTGGAGGTGGGAAGAGGTCATCCCAATGGGCATTGCTGGGACCCAGTGAAGGGAAGAACCCATTTGGGAAACATTCAATTCTGTCCAACCCACCAGAGCAGCCGTGGACCCAAAACCTTCCAGTGGGGAGTTGTCAGAACCATGAGGGTCGCAAAGGTGTGAGGAAATGCCTCATGGAACACTACAATATGTGGCCAGATGCTAGCCAGCCCAAGGCACCAGTTCAACCCAGGTATACCCGCAACATAGGATTACATGGGAACTGAGTGAATCCCACCTCAAGAAGCCTCAAGTGCTGAGGCAAAGCACTGGACATGGTGGGTATCATCACCCTGCCCATGTCATTCATGCTGTTTTGGTTATAGTATTGTTCATTTACCATTCTGTTAGTTGACAAAGCCGCAGCTATAGTCCTGCAAGTAGCCGCATGATCAGGGTTTACATGGGAGGAAAAAGCACCCTTATCATACCCAGGTACCATTAAGGCTGATCCATACCACCTGAGTGGAAAGGGGTGGAGCGTAGGGAAGGAGGAGCCCCACAGAAAAAGTTCCAGTTAAGTCCCCTGGGGTCCAAGGGATATCACTGAACAACACCTCCAGATAAAACTGAGACAACACCACATCATGGCAGGCAAGTAGACCCAGATGTGGCAAAAAAGGAACAGGCAGGGCATACCATTGACAGCGCAGCAAGTGTGAGCCAGCCACAATCTCATATTTGCCTTTAAGGTCCTGCAAGATACCCCATAAGGCTGGGGAACTGGCTTCGTGGTCAGACCTAGAGGGTGGTGGTTGACGGAAGTCAATCATCATGGTGCCCTGTGACTGGTGGGGTCCCTCAAGGCTCTGTCCTTGGACCTATTTTGTTCAACATCTTCATTAACGATGTAGACATCAGTAGCAGACTGGCCAAGTTCACTGATAACACCAAACTTTGGGGTAAAGCATCCACACCTGAGGACAGGAGGGCGATCCAGGCTGACCTTGACAGGCTCAGAAAGTGGGCAGATGAGAACCTGCTGGTGTTTAACACCGAAAAATGCAAGGTTCTCCACCTTGGGAGGAAAAACCTGCAGCATGCTTATAGGCTCGGCAGTGCTATGCTGGCTAGCACTACAGATAAAAGGGACTGGGGGTCATGATTGACCACAAGATGAACATGAGCTTTTAATGTAATGCTGCAGCTAGTAAAGAGAGGAAAATGCTGGCTTGCATCCATAGATGTTTCTCAAGCAAATCCCGGGACATCATTTCTCCCGTTGTACTCGGCCTTGGTGACGCCACAGCTGGAGTACTGAGTCCAGTTTTGGGCTCCACAATTCAAAAAGTATGTGGAGAAGCTTGAGGGAGTCCAGAGAACAGCCACACGCATGCTCAGAGGTCAGAAAACAGACCTTATGATGAAAGGCTGAGAGCTATGGGACTCTTCGGCCTGGAAAAACACAGGCTCAGGGGTGATCTGATGGCCACCTATAAGTTTATCAGGGGTATTCACCAGGATCTGGGGGAACGTTTGTTCACCAGAGCACCCCAAAGGATGACAAGGTTGAATGGTTATAAACTCCTCCAGGACCTTCTCAGGTTGGACATAAGGAAGAACTTCTTTACTGTCCGAGCCCCCAAAGTCTGGAATAGCCTGCCACCATTGGAGGTGGTTTGAGCACCTATTTTGAACGCTTCAAGAGAAATTTGGATGTTTATCTTGCTGGGATCCTATGACCCCAGCTGACTTCCTGCCCCTGGGGCAGGGGGCTGGACTTGATCTTCTGAGGTCCCTTCCAGCCCTAATGTCTATGAAAAACCACCTCTTCTTACTTATTTGTCCTAGCTATATATCATGTCAACCCAAACCTCTTTTTTCTAATACACATTCTAGCTTTGATGCCCTAGAGAACTACTCCCATAACTTGATTCATGCCTTTTTTCCCTATGTCATCTGCAGTGCAAGAAAATCTTATCTGCTACATTTCTCTCATTAAAAATTCTCCTTAAGACCCATGTCTATTTCAACAAGACACTAGTCAACTGAGGCAGGGTTTTTTCTAAGTAACTTATTTGAAATCTTATAAACGTTAAAATATATAAGTTCAAATACTTATGCACATGTCTCTGCAACAATAAACCAACCTATCTTTTGATTAAACCCACTTATCCTTTGATTGGTTGTTGCAGTGCCAGAAACCATCATGCACTAACTATATGAGCAGTCCATTATAGTTAACCAGTGTCTTTTCAAAAAAGTATCTACACAAACTGCTGCCTGTCTTCAATAAAGCTCTTGTGCCTGACAGCTGAGTAATAACATTCTTGACCTTTTTGTATAGTTTTACGCATACTGCTTCCCAAGTTTTGAAAAAGCTATCAGGGAAAAAAAAGTTTATGGAAACATCTGAGTCATCCTCAGGAGACGATGAAACTCAGGAGAATCACAACTTTCAGATCGACTGTACAGATCTCTTTCAGGTAATGTACCATATTCACTCAAATGTAAGACAATGCCCCCCCTCCCCAATCAGCGTGGGAGGGGCCCTCATCTTAGGTTCACATACAAAGTGGGAGGTGGGGTAGACAGCTGCTGTGGGTCTGACTGTAGCCCTAAGTCCACCATCCCTTCCACCCCCCCCCCTTTACTATCAGACATAGCTTGCTTTTGGCTCCAGCTGGGCTCTGTCTGTGGCACAAAGCATATGGAAACTCTCTGCCCTGCCAGCCAATCAGCACCACTGACACTACTGCATGGCCCGGCAAGGGCTAAGCTTCCACATGCTGTGCTCTGGGAGGAAACAGAGTTGCAGCAAGGGAGGTTTAGGTTAGATATTAAGAAAAAAATTCTCTCTAAGAGGGTGGTAAAGCACTGGAACACATTACCTGGAGAAGTGGTAGAATCTCCATCCTTGGGGGTTTTTAAGACCCAGCTTGACAAGGCCTCAGCTAGAATGATATAGTTGGGGATGGTCATGTTTTGAGCAGGGGTTTGGACTGGATGACCTCCTGAGGTCTGAAAACTGATTGTAGTCTACTTTTCTATGATTCTATGAACAGAGCCTAAGCAGGATCTGAGAGAAAGAAGGTGGTGAGGGGAAGAGGCACAGACTGCAAAGCAGGGGAGGAGGGGCAGAGATTGTGGCAAATGCGGGGGAAGAGCAGAGGCTGTGGGGAGCTGGGGGTTGGAGGGTACAGGTTGCAGAGGGAGTAGGAGGGCTGCAAGGCAAATAAGTATGGGGAAAGGAGAGGGCAAGGGGAGGTCATTTGACCCCTCCCCACCACTACTATTTTCTCTACTGCACCAGTGGGAGGGGGACAAATTCAAGGCCAGCTTCTAATAATTAGATTCTATACCTAGAAAATGATAACACATTTATAAATTTTCCATGTATAGAATCTAATTATTGTGGGGGATCGTCTTAAATTCAGGGTTGATTTACATTTGAATAAAAATGGTAATAAATGATAGCAGGAATAGGCTGTTATCTTCATGTGAGCTAACCAGTAGGGTGTATATGACACATATTTTGCCATTGAGTTTCTTGATTATTTGCTAACAACACAGGAATGTTGAGACTCAAATATCCTGGCTTACAATTTAGGTTTTAAAGAGAATTTAGTCTGCTAGTTAAAAATTGCCTCTGTGAAATGGGAATAATGCCATTTTATTACATTGCTGGGGTAGTAAGGCTGCTAACAGACATAAAAAACCCCAAAATGGCACTTTAGATTCGGTTTCCTCCCACAACAAGCCAAGAAGAGGCAACACATTAGTAGGACCCAGCTCACCCAACGTCTGTATAGACCAGGTGCTTTAGTGGGGCTTTTTTGGTGCTTGTATCTAACAGCTAATCAATCAGCTTTAGATAAAAGCACCAAAAATCCCTGCTGAAGCACCTGATCTATACAGACCAAAGCCATGTCAAACCAACACTCTGCTTCTTTCAACAAAGTGTAGGTTTCCCCCTTCCCCCCATGTCTGTCAGCACCTTATAAAATGTAATTCAAGAAATTTGAGATCCTCAGATAGAAGGACTGCATAAACTATTGTTATTACTAAATACTCTTCTAAAAACAAGATGCACATGTACAGAAAAGAGCTACTTAAAAATGATGAACAAATTCTACTGGTAACCAGAAACAACTCACTGCTAATTTGTTTTATTCATAGGGTTCCATTTTGACTGTATCTGAGACAGTGATGTTATAATGAAGGAGAGGAAGCCACATTTTTTACCTTTAAATCATTTGTTTCATTTTTGAACTTCTTTTTAAAGCTAATTATCAAGGAGCTACACATCAAGTACAGGCAGCGGAATAATGGAAAATAAAATTGAAGTCTGAAGTTCAAAGAGAACCTTGAAATTGCATATTTACTGGGGTTACACAGAACTAATTTGTATATTACAAAATTGAAGAATTAACATGATGGCACAAATAAAACACACTTTTTAATGTGTAAAAAGTGCGTCTGAAATGGCTGATGAAGTGATATTGTAAACAGAGGCATTCAAAAATAATCTAAAATATTCTTTAAAGTAGTTATGTTTTTGGCCCACTGTGAGTGGACTGCTATGAATGTCTCTCTTACTCTAGAAACAAGTGCTTGAGAGACACATTTTCTTTAAAAGTTTTCTATGTTCAATATGCATAAAGAGCTTTATTCTATTAAACAGGCTATTACATGGCTTTATAAAGTATCTAGAGGACATAGCTTTCCACAGGAGAAAAAATCCCTGTAATGAATGGGACAACTATACTCTTGCTAGCAATAGCTGTGCATAAACAGTTGTCAATGGCACAGCTTCAAAAACAGTATGGACAGTTTATAAATTGATTGTAGACGTTTGTCCTGTAGACTCTGAGCTTTTCCTACTATGTTTTCCCTTCCTCCCCCAGATTTTATAGGGGACTGAGGGGGGAAACAGGGCCATTAAACAAGGAGAATAAACCTTTCCACACATGAAAAACAACCCTTATTAGACTGTGTTTAAAATTTTTATGACAAAGGGCTTGACATTTTTTTTTATTAAAGTTATCATGCTGCTATTATGTATGTATATAATACACACTATTTGTATATACATTTTATTAAAATATATTTAAAATCACTTATACACTTGTAAAAAGATACTTCTCAAACAAAATACTCCTGGCGCTATTCAAAGAAAAATATAATAGAAGGGGAAGTATTTAAGCAGAAAAAAGAAAGAGAGGAAGTGCGCCATAAAAGTCAAGCCAATGGACACTGAAATGGTATCATCTTCCCCATTCAAAGTCTTTCTTAGAGGACACAACTGTAACAAGCTTTTATAATCATACCTCTGAGCTAAAATGTATTAGGACTTTCTTGTCCTTTTGCTAACAATTTTTTCATCTCAGTGAACAAGTGCTGATATAGTTTTATAGTTAAAATCTTGGTGAGCATTAGATTCTCTCTCTTCATATTTTGTAGGAGTCTGTCAAACTCTAAGGGCACATCCCTATGAGTGTGTGTTTCCTACAGGACAAATAGCAGCGGAACATATTTGTGTGCTCCAGCATGTGGCAAAGGAACCCAGGTGGGGTAGGAGAGGTTGGAGTCAGCACAGGTGCTGACCCCAGCAGCCTTACCTGGAGTCATGGGGGTCTCCTGGGGCAGCAGCAGTGATGAGCCAGCTGCTCGGAGCCTGGCCACCACGTGAAAAAACAAAACAGAACACCACCGTCCTGCAAAATAGCAATGCAGTGCACGAGTGTATGTGCACTGTATGCAGTCTGTAGTACCATCACAACCTGCATGTGCACACTTGTGGGGATGTGCCCTACCAATCCAAAGCTCTAAGATCAATGGACTCCCAGGCACAACATCTACACGTGTGCTCGGGACAGCAATACTTTGAGCCAGGGCAGAGCATCCCCGGGCTGGTCGCAGGCTCGGGGGGTCAGTCCCAGGCTCCAGGTGGTGTTATTGGGCAGCAGAGGGGCTGGCTGGGGGATGGGAATGCTGAAACTATGAAGCCATGTGGCTGACTCCCTGAGCCTTCTGCCAGCCCAGGACTCCTCCATCCTGGCTCAAAGTGCTGTCCTGTTCACTGTCCACAAGTGCACTGTAATGCAGTAAACAACTCCGCCATAAGATAGCACCATCCCCGACAGTACTATCTTACAAGAAACTTAATAAATTTATTGCACCCTAATACCGGTGCATATGTAGATGATGAAGCTTTGCTGTAAAGCTAATTAGTCAGTAAAGCACACATGTAGATGCACCCTCTATAGCTGAATTATTTGTGAAATATATGAAAGCATAATATATTATGACAGAAAGTAAAAACTACTGTGGAGTATACTGGTAATTTCCCAATACTAAACATACTGACTGTGTGAATATTGAAATATTTGGTGTAGTTCTTAAAACCCTGTTTTTCTGCAGCTTTCATTTTTAAAAGTTTCCAGTTCACAGGATTGTAGAGAAAAGCTGAAAATGTAGTCCCTAAAGACTTAAAACCTAGAATGCAAATAAAAAACATTTCAAACTGGTTATTTTAAAAATCTTGCAATTGCTGGGGGCTTGTGAGATGATTTTTCAGTACATGGGATAAACAAAATTACATAAGACTCAATTCTATGCTTCACTTAGCAAAAGGAGCATTGGCAGGGTGTCAGTTGCTACTCCTTAATTCTTAGCAGCTGGTTAAGTTAAAGCTGGAACTGCAACTTCTCTGGTGAAAGCCTTCTGCAAACAGGAAAGGTGACATAGCAAACTCATTCCTATTCCTGACCCCTTATTTGTCTCTTGCTTCCTCCTTCTACCCCTGTGCCAAGGCCTTTTGCTTACAATGGGGAGTGAGGCTCTGGTGAGGAGGCAAGTGCAGTATCTGGGGTGGCTGGTGTACTGGGCAACAAAGCCTTACTTACACTAGAGGTTCTTCCACACAGAATTTTCCTGGGAGGTTCTCTGGTGTGTGTGAGTTCACTTTGTTCTGTACAGGCAATGGAAAACAGAATTAGTTAACTGAAGAAACTTGGCTATATTTCCTGTCCTTAATAGCACACACCATCCATGTACTCTAAAATGGAAGATGATAAAAACACACTGTTACCCCCACCCAATTATTGTTTTTGGCTGAAGACAGATGTGAATCCCACCCCCACCCCCCAAAAAGCCCACTTTACCAGCAGAGGCAGCACATTAGCAGGGTATTTGGCTGTCTTATCTAATAGCTGATTGAATCAGCTATTAGATAAAAGTGCCAAAAAAGCCCCACTGAAGTGCCTGATCTATACAGATATTGGGTGAGTCAGGTTAAACCAATACAATGCCTCCTCTAGGCATACACTTGGTTCGGTGCAGAGATGTGCCAAGTTTAAAGTAAAGCGCTGTTTTGGGGTGGGGGGTTATATCTGTAAGCTGCCTTTATTAATAATATAAAGTTAAAAGACTTATTAGATCTTTAAAGTTGGGGTCTGTCCTGCCTAATGAATGATTTAAATGATAATGATGTAATCCCTCATAGAGTTTAGAAAACTGTTTTAAGTGAGAGGAATCACAGTTTAAGGTTCTCCTTAACACAAGCTTAAAGATACAGATGGGAAAATTTAGAAATGCCCTGATTACACTTAAAATCAGGAGTTGTTGCCAACACATTTTTATAATACTACAATGGAACAATAGCCTGAAGGTGTAAAAATAAATAAATAAATAAATAAAATAAATAAAAATAAAAGAGATCATTATTACCATGGAAATAATTAACAATGTAATCTACTTTACTGCAGAATAGTAGAATAAATTGTTCTGTTAATTGTTTCTTGTTCTGTTATTGATCCATACATTTTGTGTGGGTTATCTGAAATCACAGGTACTGACAAATCATTTCTTGTAGTGTACCCTCCTCTATTTTTCCATATGCCATTATACACACTTTTTCAGTTGAAATTGTATTTAATGGTTTTTAATCAGTAATCTACAATAAAGAACTGAAAAATGAAATTAGAAACAAGGCATTGTTTATAGTACTTGTGATGTATATTCTAGACATATATTACAACTTGTTATTTAAGATAAGCAGAAACTATAATGGATTAATCCTTTGTCATGCCATCTTGTGCATTTCTATCCAAAGCAAATATATTCAGTAAGCTTCCTCAGACTATATTTTCTGACTATAGTTAGTGTTTTGAGGAAGATATGCAAAATGGGCTTGGCAGCATTAAGACTGAAATGTACATGGAATATAGGAAACAGGATTCTGAATGTGAATGCATAGGTAGCTGAAATGGAGGGTTTGGGTAGGAGTTGGAGATGCTCACCTAATGATATGACTCAAGAGAAAAGATCGATATTTCTGTGCTTATATTGTGGTTGATGAGCATTTGTATTCATCTTGGAAATGAAGATGTGTTAAGTATGACAGCACTTGTATATAAAAGGATTGTTATGAATAAATAACAGAAAGTAATAACAGTAAGAGTCAAGCTGCATGTAACCTTAATCATGATTTTAACTAGTTATTATCTAAATAAAGTATTTCCTGAGGTAATGGAGTTGCTGAATTAAGATGGCTATTCTTTATTCTATCTTGATTACTATTGTCTTGAAATGTTCTTTGATTTAAAATGGCATAATTATTAAGGGCAATTACTGGTATCCCTGTTATACACATATTTATTCTAAATACACATGTTCATTAATTTTGGTCTCCCAATTTCTAGACCACCACCAGAATGTCATCAAAATAACATCTTATAGATTTACTAATTGCTTTCAAGATGAGCATTTTAACAGATTTTGAGAAATCTCTTGTAAATAAATCCAAAATTTAACCACAAAGCCTTTCTGGAACTGTTCAGATGTTTTAATTTTCTCTATGTATTTACAAACTACAAGGCTTTTACAATACAATGATCAAAAAGTTAGCCTTTAAAAAAACAGTGTTTGAAGGCATCTTAGAAAGTTAAAACCCACCTTTTCAGATATTCATAACTCTGAACTCCCTGAGTAACTAATCTGAATTTCCTCAATTTTCTCAAGTCCTAAAGTAATATAACTCTGATAAAAATTAAATATAAAAAGGCTCCTATTTTTATGAAAGGTGACTGTATGGTGCTCAAAAATAGCTTTTATAGTGAAAAGCAAGTTAAAACATTAATACTATTAAACTGCTATCATGGTGCCATAATACACTCAGCGAGAGAGATTCTGACCTGTGTCATACTAATTTATTTCAGAGTACCCTATGTTTAATAATCACTGAACAGAGACCAGAATACGGTCCAAAATATTGCAAGACAGCTGTGCTCTGAGTTACAATATGAAAACATACATACAAGTCCACTGCATCCACAGGGATTTTGCAAAATCTTTGCCCCATTGACTCAATGGGAAGTTTGCCATTAAATATAATGGGGTCAGGATTTTACTACACACATTAAATGCAACAGACAGATGCTCTATTGCAAACTTTCTAAATCCAAATAAGAAACAAAGAATGATCAAAATACAAGTATTTCATTTTAATGTACTAATAACACCCCCTACCCCTCCTGCCCCCCCGCCCCGACTGATGTACAAAAAATACATTTACCTTCCTCAGTTAACATTGTGCATAGATCAGAAATGGACTATAGTTTCTTCATGACACAAACAAATGGGTATTAACTGTCCATAAATGCTTTTAAGTTGTAAATCAGAAGGAGGTTTCTAACCAACAAAGGAATGTGATTGTAGAACGGCCTTCTACTGAAAAGTAAAAGCAAATATGATTTTTTCACTGGTAAAAGTAAAAACAAATCTGACTAGTCTTAAGATAGAATTTGACAAATTTATGGAAGGGATAATATAATGTGGTTGTCTGTTATAAAAAGAGATAGACTTTAATAATCCAAGAGGTCCTTTTGAATTCATGTTCCTGTTTCCCTGAGAAACCTCACCAAAGACGTTCAATGGCATTAATCAATCTGGTAGTTCATGATATCCTCAGTTAAATTTCTGGTTTCTATTTACTTGGACTTGCATCTAATTATAGTTCTATCCTTCAGCCTTTCCAGATGTATAACTCCTACTGGCATCAACAGGAGTTTTAGCCTGCAAATGGTGAAAGTCAGATTTTCTTTAATGAATTAAGGATTGTGTGTTAACACTATTAATACAACAGAAGCATGTCATATCAAATGGCAATTGCTTCCTAAGGAACTTTCATACTTCCACAAGTCAAGTTATATTAAGGGCCTCTCCACACATGCAGGTAAAGATGAAATGGGATCTAGTGTTAGATCCACACAATCGCATCTCCTGTCATGCCATACATGCATGGCAGAAAGCATAATTGTGTGATCATAAATCAGATACACACTTTATCTCTGGGAAGCCTCTCAGCTGACACTCCATCAGCTGGGAGATCACCTGAGCTACAGTCTCCCCTCTGTCAGGGTGCATGGGGTGCCCCTATGGCTGGCAGCCCTGTCAGCTGGGAGCTCCCAGGCTTAGGCATGCACATGGCCCACCATCCCAGCTGGGACCTCCAATCAGCTGATGGGGGTCGCAGCCACAGGGGTCCCTGGCCACACGTTCAATTAATGGTGTGATAGGAAGCATCTACTAAGTTATTACACATAGTTTGTGTAATAACTTTGTAGCTTATTCCTCTTTTTATCACTATTAATTGCTATTAATTGATTGAACATGTGGGTGGGTGACCACTTAAGGTGTGATTAACTGGTTAACCAGTCACGCCTAAGATGTAATATGTAAATGGGGCCTCAATAAGACACCTTAGCAAAGTCACAAGAAAAACAAATCAATATTAAAAAGCCATAAATTTTCTTGCTGCAATATTGTTATTAGTTATTATAATACTAAATGACAGCCTTATAATGACTAGGAGAAATGCAAAGGGACACAAGAACCTGCTTCTTGGCAGAGTAAAGCATGTTGAGCACAATGCTGCTGTCGCCAGGCTGCTACCATTATCTAAACTAGCAAGTTTGTAGCTGCCTTGTGCACTTCTACTCTACTATATTGTCACTCTGGTAACTGAAGTCTATGTATTACATAACTATAAGACAAGAAGCAACATATGAATACAAATTATTTAAATTTATTCTGATGACTGTACAAAATTTCTTTGGCTGATAAATTGATGTAGACCTCATGAATTTCCTAGTATATCAAGCATTAATTTATGCTATATGAAGAAGTTCTGGCTGATGATCTTATCGATATTGTAGCTTTTGATTGGCTGGGCCTTCTGCTTGCCCAATGGAACAAAAGGAAACATATTTGCTATTTAGGATTTATAACTTTGATCCAATTCTTACCAAATAGTTACAGAAAACCCATTGATGAGCATTTAATAGATTAAAATAAAGCATTTTTGTATGTTTTAGTTTGCTTGGAAATGTTTATTTTGTAGGCTTTTTCTGAATCTTTAATAGGTGCTATTCATATCTAATATGTTAGTTTATATCCATTAGTAGGCAAGGCTGAATCAAGAGCTCTTAGAATATTCTGTTATTAATTTGCAGCACTCAGTGATATTAAGTTAAAATGCTTTAAAAGACAATAATTTGAAACATATTCCTATAAGGCATCAAGAGATTGTAGGTACTTCTTTAAAGTCATCAATTCTTGTGCTGCCTGTGCATAGTGATTTTGGTATTTTCACAGAAACACTATACAAGCAAACAAGTTAAAGATAAAGACATTCATTCAGGAAACAATGTTTTTATAGTTCGTGTTTCAATAAATGAAACAAGTATACATTAAGCTACTAAACCTAATAGTAAGTATTGTTCTGTTTTAAAAATATACAATGTCATGTAAGACAATAATGCTGAAAAAGAATAAAATTGCACAGCAATGAAATGTTTTTTGGCAGGAACATCTATTTAATTACCTCCTCTCAAAGAGACCCACAAGTACCAGAATACTGCACGTATGCTCCTCTGAGATCAGTAAAACATTGGACGCTCTGTCTTTTGTAAAGCATCGGGAAAGTTTCATTTGCTGGTCCTCAAACATTTTGTTACTTAGTGAACTCAACTGAAGCTGAGAGATTGCAAAAAAATTATACCAGTTTCAGAGTAAATGTGTTTGTGTACCATCGCACAGGTGCTTTGACTTAAAGTTTATATAAAAAATATCTCCCTCTGCTGCAGTAAGAAGTTACTGCTGAAATGATAAACTTCTGAGGTCAGTCTATCTCAAGCAAAAGTTTCCTATAAAATGACTCTGAATTTCAACATAATAGATCATTTTTAATTTGTTCTATAGATCCAGAGATAATTACACTACAAAAGTTCAAGAATTATGTCAATGATTTGGAAGAAAGGCCTTAAGTGAGCTAAAAATAATAGGTTATGTGTTGTTGTTTAGGGTTTTTTTGTACTTTAAAACAATCAGTGTTACTAGGCCATTTTACTAGCTGCCATAAATCTTTCAAAAACATTAACTGCAATCACAAGATTTTATGTAGCACATGTGTTGTACACCTGTGGGTTTTTGACAAGGGATGAGAGGACATATGACTTAAAGAATCACTGTAGTATGTAGTACAGCAATAAGATTCAGGTGCCAAACAACTGATGTTTGAAATGTTCAATCTTCAATACACTTTTGGGAGAGAAAAAAAGGACTGCCTCCAAGGAATGCAACAAATAATTTACTATAAAATGAAAATATGGCATTACTAACTACTAAAACAGCAACCTGCAAATGGGAGGTATTTATGGTATAAAGTCAGATTTACTACAAAATCTTAATTTCACTGAACAATAAATTTGTTTCCTGTCACATTTGGAACAAGCCAAATTCCTAGTCAGTATATTTATGTTTTCACTGGTCTTTGAGTACTTACCACTTATGTGGTATGAGGTTTATATGAAAGGAATACTCAGTGCAACAACATTTTGTTCTTGCTTAGCTAAGTGGCATATCTTACATGCTGGAGACACACCTGGTCTAACAGATTAAACACAGGGGCCTAGGAACTGAGAGAGTTCTGGGTTCCTTTGCTAAGCCTGTCATTGGTTTAGTCTTTGATCTTGGTTCTTTCTTTGCTTCTGTATGTCATTGATTCAATCTCAAGCAATTGTGCCATTTATGCCTTTTATGTTGGATAATTAATAGCCAAAAATAATGGTTAATATTAGTTAAAACGATACTAGCAGTACTAGCAAAAACCTAGCACTTCCCTCTGTTAGGTGGATTTATTTTTGTACATTTAAAAGCCTGATACAGAAAGAAAGTATTAAAATCTCAGGCAGCTTGCTTGCTTTTATTTTCCCACTTTGGGCCAAAGAGGAGAAAATAAATTGTTGATCCATGAAGAGAAAGGATGCCCTTCTAATCTAAAATCCTCTTGTGCCCTTCTTGTTCTTCCAAGGAACCCTGGAGAATGAAGACAATAGTAGAAGGAATAACCAGGCCACAGAAAAGGCAAGCTTTTGCTCACATACATACACTACTCATCCCATCCGCAAGACCAAGGAGAGGTAAAGACTAGGATAATACATGCAAAGAATACAAAAGACCATCTGTAGAATCCAAATTTAGGATCAAGAAGTCCATGAAAAAACAATCTGTTCTACCCACTCTTATTGGAAGGGGACAAATTCAATTTTCAGGTGAAAGTGACAGAATGACAATGTTGCTCTATTAGGAACACAAACAACTTAATTTACATCTCAAAATGTATAGTTTTTTATTGTAATCAATAATCCTTGAAATGGTCAAAACAAACATTTGAGGGGGAAAACTGATTTTTTTCTCTCTCAGTTTTTTTTAACACTACCTGCTCACATAACCTCCAAGTGCGTTTTCAGTTTGTAATGTTGTATCCAAAACACAGGAGACTAGCCTAAGTAGTGGGTTCGTTTATTTTCATGGTTTCCAAGTCCTTGCAGTACACACATGTACAGGTTTTCAAGTTTCTCTCTACCACTGTTAGGAGTAAACCTTCATTTTTTTAATAGTTGAAGTTAACCTTCTCATGCAATCATTTGTTTCTATTAGGTGGTGCATTAGCAAAGACATCAAAGATCACAAGACCTCATATGTAAGACCCTTTACAAAGCTCAGTGAATGTTTGCTTTCGATTGTCATGTGTGTTCCTGAAGAGTGAACTATGTTCCCAAAAGGTTGTGCTTAAACTTCTAAAATAAGTCATGGGGATCAACACTGGTCCTTCTGTGGACAATGGACAAAGAGCCTGTGCCTAGGAAGAGGGCCATGGAAGCCAGCAGAAGGGAGAGTATTACAGCCAGTCAAAACTAGGGGACATTTAAGAGCACACGCGCCTAATGAATTTGGATCCAGACACACAGCACGGTAAGTGTCAAGCAAGGATGTGTTCTACCAAGCCTGTGAAAGTTGGCAACAATTAAAATTAAGAGAGTTCCACCAAATCCAAAGGACCTATACTGATTTACAACACACAAGGCTATATTTTTTTATTGGAAAGTGAAATCAGTTAAGGAAGAAAGGGACTGATGTTCCTTTGGATTTATACAACATGAAATGAGAACCTAAGCCAAAACCCTACTATAGCAGAGTTTTCCAAACTTTTATACCTATACCACAGTACATAACAGAAGCTTGAAAAACAGAAGAAAAAATCTGCATTCTAAAATCCAAAACATTTTTGGAAATTAAATATCTTTCCAAAATACTCGTCTTGCTGTAAAATAAAAGTATTAACATATTTTTGGTTGATTAAGATTTGTAAAGTTCTTTTTCTTTCTCTTTTTTTTCTGAGTAAGACCTAAAAACTCAGATTTTAAACCACATAAACCTGCTAAAATGATTTCTTGAAATATGAATAAAATTGCAGTTTTTCCCATACTCACATATGCTTTCACCTAGTGATGTATATAACATTCAAGGCCCTCATGAAAGCAATAGTTGAGTCATTTGTACCATGTATTTTGTTCCTGAATCAGGAGTGAAATTAAATCTTTCAGGGGTCTGACAACACCTGTTTTTGATTTGGAGTAAACCTTTTTTTCTTGTGTAAACAGAGCTCTTGGTTAATGTTCACCTTAAATCATAAAATTATCACACAAATAATTGTAAAACACTCAGCTTTTCTAAAATAAAATAATATATTTACTGAGAAATCACTTTTGAGTAGAGCAAAATATGAGTTACCTAGAAATTTGTTTTTGTTGCCACACAAATACATGCAAATTTAAAAAACACAATCCTGGCACACATTGATTTATTTAAGATGGGTAGTCATGTCCAATCTTAAAACATCTTGTGTATTCTTGGCATTTAATGAATAAACACCAAACCTGGTGATGGTTTAGTACCATCACTGAGGAGAATTATAATTTAACATGACAAAACCTCCCAATAACACAATCCATCCTTCAGTGTTCCTTTCATATGTCCTCTGTTTCTGGATTGTGTAATATGCTGGAAAGAACACCTTGTAAGCATCATGTAGGAGGAGTAACATGTACAAATTCATCAGTCTTTGCACAAACTGACTTATTGCTCTCCTGGCGACCGTAGACGAGTATCAGTATTAGTGTGTTCATGGTTTTTTTTCCCCCTTCAACCTGGTGCAGCTGTGAATTTTTCAGTTGATATTACATTAGCATATTTCATCTACTTCGTTTGGCAAATACTATAATTTATAGCTTGTTAACCACTCCTGGAATGCATCGTCTCTCTTTGCCTATAAACATACTGTATGATGATTTATTGAAAGATCAAACTTCTTTTGCTTACCTTTTATCAAACAGTTGCTCATGATCTAATCTAAACCCCAAATCATCTTTCTGGTATACAGAATCTAGCAAAACCAAAATCAAAAGATGCTGAACTAAGCATACCCCTGCAGTAAAAAGCATCCATATTCTGATGAAAAAGAAATCTGAAATATCTTAAATAAATTATATACACATTTTGTTTATCTTATTCTTAATTCAAATACTTCAAAGCATTTAAAAATTCAGTGTTAATGCGTTACAAGGGTGGCATTAAAATAACTGCAATGAAAGATTTATTAAAATGAATATTTTCAAAACATTTTCACATGTTTATATTATTTTGTTAATAATGGGCATAAATTCAGGCAGTTTATTACTGCCATTTTAAATAGCTTTTGCATTCGAACTAGTTATAAATATGCATCCATAGACACTGAGGTATTCACTAAGCTTTACATATGTATTCATATAATGCTGACTTATGCAGATTGTATACATCTTACTATGGTTTTTTTATATGCATTTACTTACCAACAGTATCACATGGTTCATCTTTATGTACACAGAAATCCTTCCTAGAATTGGGGGAAAAAAGAAAGTTTTTAAGCAAGCCAAGCTAGCAAATCAAGAATGATTGTGCAACCCATTTGAAAATAATGTATGGTTAAAAACTAACTACAAAACTCCATCATTTCAACAAACAACATGGTGAAGCAAAGGCCAGGATTAACTAGAATGCTTTGGCATTGGTTCATTCTCTAAGTGGATGTGGGGTTAATCAGGTGACAAAAATGTACCTTACATTTAAATTACATGGGTCATAAGTCTTGGTGATTTCTCTATTCTGAAATTACTTGAAATTTACTGTAAATAAAGTCAGCATTATGAAATTCAACTTCTTTTTTATTTCACTTTTTATTCTAAGAGAAAGCATCATTAATACTTAGCAACAGAAGGAAGAGCACAATTTGCTTTAATACTGCAGGAAATAAAATTTTTGCTCAAGAGAAAAGAAACACTGATTAGAATGATACATAATATCATTCTATCATATGCTGGAAAGCCACCTGTGCTAATGCTAATTTCTAATGCTATCGCAGTTTTCCCATGAAAAAGCTGCCTTAGGCAGCTAAATACCTATTCTGTTGTAGATGTATCCATAAGGCCAGGTACAGAGCTTGCATTTGTCCTGGGACCAGTTGTGCCTGTGCCTGTCCTGAAACAAAAGAATTCCTGAGATAGCTGTGTATGCATCGCCCTTCCAATCAGGTTTTAGTGAGAATCTGAATGCACAGCTGCTTTTCTACCATTAAGTGAGGGAATCCTGGGACAACCATTCATACATACTGGGTGTGTCTACACAAGACACTACGTCACCATAGCAACAAGGTGATGCGGCTTGTCACTACGGCAACGTAGCATTGGCAGGTACTAACCATGATGCTGTTGCTACTGTGCAGTAGGTCGGTGCTACTGCGCAGTAGAGTAAAAATGACCCGAAAATGATCTCAGAGATTACTAATTAGCTTCGTAGTAAAGCATAAGCATCTAAACATGTGAAGCTATTAGGCCAGAGTACACTAATTACTAACTACACTGTAGGACAGTACTGCCCAACACAAGTACTATTCTAAGCCGGAGTTATTTACTCTGCTGCAACACATGTATAGATGCTGACCAGGGCAGCTGGGGCATGAGGGTGCTTCAGTGCAGGGATGTCTGTCAGCTAACTGGACAGTGGACCACCCTCGTACCACAGCCAGCCCCTCCACAGCATGTTGAGCTAAGTCAGAGCAGCACCAGACTGGCAGGCTAACCCCCAGGGCATGATGCCAGCCAGGGTTGCTCTGCCCCAGCTCAATGTACTGTGGTCCTGGGTGCACGTACAAATGCTGCACCTAGGAGCAATCAATTTCAGCACTAACTGTGCCAGAGTTTACTGCATCAAAATCATTTCATGTATAGATGCACCCACGTTGTGATATTTCAGGACAAACTGGTAACACTTTTTTTCCCTGGGAATCTTTCTAGGGGTTGCCCCAGGACTATAGACTCGGATGACTGAACAATTACACTTTGCCCCAGGATAAAATGGCTTCTCCAGGGACTAATGCAAAGTTTGTTTGTAGCTTAGATGTATGTATATTTACTTGCAAGAATTTATGTCAACTTTTTTACCCTAATGTTTATAAGCATCTGCTAGTTTTAAAGCTGGGTAGTTTAGTTTGTTCTCTGAAACAAATGGCAAATCAAACGGGCAAAGATATCCAATATCCAAGGGCACAGCTTGGCCTTTTGTCATCAAAGATAAAAGAAGCATTTCCTTTCTTTTAGAAAGACCAGAGATTTTAAAGTTAATCTGTTATTTTTAAAGAAGAATTAGATGGAAGATTCTTGTAAAATGAAATGTGGGTGCTGAATTTAGCAATATATATTGTACTTGAAGGAAATCCTACGGATCTGCTTTTAGTTTGGACATACATTAATACATATACATTTCCTCACATCTTATAACAGGCAGTTATATTCCTGTGTCATTTTGACTACTGCTTGAGTCAGAAATGCCTTGTTTTAATATCATTTTACATAGGTCTGTATTGCCATATGAGCTGACTAATATTTGATTTCTCCAAAAGACATCCCTGCATAGTCTATATGTGACATTCCTGTTTTCTGTATCAGTTTACTATTACATATTGTTTCTGTGAATAAGGCTCTTGAAATAGTAGCCCGAGAAAGTTTATTCATATAAGAGGACTCTGAGCTAACATTGTTGTATTAACTTTTTCATTGTGCTAATGATACTTATATACCCTGACATGGGAACAACTATATGACCTTGTAGACATAGTCTTCATATCCTTACATTTTAATAAATCTCATTGCTATTCAAAACTGTAATACTAACTCCCAAGTTAGTACTGAGTGTGACTATTCATTGAGTATGTATGGTTCTTGTCCTCCACTGAAACTCCACTTCAAAAGGTTACTATATTATGATATTGTGCTATATATTCCAGTAGGCAAAGATAATTTTCTTTTGTTTTGCTTACATTTGATCAAAAATGTCCACTTGTATGTACAATGGTATTCAGTGTTAGTGTGGGAAAGGAAAATAACTGTTCCGCATTGCTTTTACAAATACAGCAAAACTAAAAATTATATTCTTATTTTACACTAATGTAGAACACTCCCTCATATGTGATTTGGATCCAACAGCAAATTTCATGGACCACACTATGCAGCACCACTGTGAAAATACAATGACTCACTACATGTCAAAAAAAGGCAATGTAACCACTTCCTGGCACATGCCCACGATGCACCCAGTGCTACTCCAACTCTAGCCTTGGGACTGCCCACCTCATTAGAGTGGCTATGTTACATTTGTTCATGACTTGGGGCACACTATGGGCATGATTGAATAGAAAGGTGTTTTCATGGTATTTTCTCTTCCTAACAAGAACCAACATAACCAGAACGTGCCCCAAGAGCCTTGTTGCACAGGCTTCAGACACTTAAGACAGCCAGTGCCACTAGAAAGATGGAGTGGTAAATAAAGAGTGATGGATTATGGTTTTCTAGTCATCTGCCAGATAATTTATCATTAGAACAGTGTAATAATAGCAGAAAATACACAAAGAGATACAAAATAAAGTGATAAACTCTTGCATTCCATTTAAGTAAGTTTCAGAGTTAAAGCTAAAAATGGCAAAGGAAAGACTGTAATCAGATACAGAAGATAAAAAGTTTGTTTTGTTTTGTTTTGTTTTCTTCCCAAACTTGCACTGAGTTTTAAAAGAAGCCATGTCTTATGCTATGTCACACAAGAGAGTTACTGGGTTGTTAAGCAACATGACAAAATGATTAGAAATATGGCACCTACGCTGAAGTAAATAAATGTGTAGAAAGTAAGTTTTCAGTCATATACCACTACCATGAATAACTAGTGTTATACACAGGAAAAAAGGGAAAGTGTACACTTTCATTTAACAGAGACAAAAGAACACTGGCCTTTTAATTTACTAATGTCTAAAAGACTTTTTCATTTACTGAATAGTTTTGTTCTCAGATAAATACAGTTGGCTTTCCCCATTTCTTGGCTGATTCAGGCTATGGATAAATTATACATTGTAGAGTTTTATTATGGGTGTTTGGGGAAATGGTACTGCTATACCTTGGCAAAAGAGAAGTGCAATAAATTGCTTTTAGTTCCTGATTTACACTGAAAAAAGAATGTATTACATCTCTTAATTTCCAAGAATGAGGATACATTACCTACTAGGCCCCTTCGTAAAGATTTATGTTGCCCTAGCTATACCTATGAATGACTCATTTGGCCATTCTTTTCTGCTTCCTCCAGGATAATTTCAGAAACATCATTTTGATATATCTATATTCTCCATATGTGTTGTCAGCACTGAAACAGACCTATGTGAACACAAAATAAAATTTTAATTTCTATCTGTTACATGCAGACACAGAGATGATATGAGACCTGTCCCAAATATCTTATGGTAAGATAAGAGTGGTAACACCAAATGCACTGGGAGGCCCTGGGAATAGATTTCATAGACATTAGGGCTGGAAGGGCCCTCAGAAGATCATCAAGTCCAGCCCCCTGCCCGAAGGGCAGGAAGTCAGCTGGGGTCATAGGATCCCAGCAAGATAAGCATCCAATTGTCTCTTGAAGGTGTTCAGTGTAGGTGCTTGAACCACCTTCAATGGCAGGCTATTCCAGACCTTGGGGGCTCGGACAGTAAAGAAATTCTTCCTTATGTCCAGGCTGAAACGCTCTTGCAGTAGTTTATAACCGTTCGACCTCGTCATCCCTTGGGGTCCTCTGGTGAACAAACGTTCCCCCAGATACTGGTGGTCACCCCTGATAAACTTATAGGTGGCCCTCAGATCACCCCTGAGCCTGCGCTTTTCCAGGCTAAAGAGTCCCATAGCTCTCAGCCTGTCATCGTAAGGTCTGTTTTCCTGACCTCTGATCATGTGCGTGGCTCTTCTCTGGACTCTCTCAAGCTTTTCCACATCCTTTTTGAATTGTGGGGCCCAAAATTGGATGCAGTACTCCAGCTGCGGCCTCACCAAGGCCAAGTACAAGGGTAGAATGACATCCCGGGATTTGCTTGAGAAGTATCTACGGATGCAAGCCAGTGTTTTGGTTGCTTTACTAGCTGCAGCATTGCATTGATGGCTTATGTTCATCTTGTGGTCAATGATGACCCCCAAGTCTCTTTCTTCTGTAGTGCTAGCCAGTGTAGAACTGCTGAGCCTATAAGGATGCTGCAGGTTTTTTTCTCCCAAGGTGGACAACCTTGCATTTTTCATTGTTAAACACCAGCAAGTTCTCATCCACCCATTTCCTGAGCCTGTCAAGGTCATCCTGGATCCCCCTCCTGTCCTCCAGTGTGGACGCTTTACCCCAAAGTTTGGTTTCATCGGTGAAATTGGCCAGTCCGCTTCTGACTCCAATGTTCACATCATTGATGAAGATGTTGAACAATATAGGTCCAAGGACAGAACCTTGAGGAACCCCACTGGTCACAGGGCACCACGACAATTGACTTCCGTCAGCCACCACCCTCTGGGTCTGACCACAGAGCCAATTTCCCAACCAGCGGATCATGGTGGACCCAAGGCCGCAGTTGGCCAGTTTTCCCAAGAGGTGATCATGGGATACCAGATCAAAGGCTTTTTTGAAGTAAAGATATATAACATCAATCTCCTCTCCCTTGTCCAGGTGATAGGTCACCTGGTCATAAAGGGAAATGAGATTGGTCAAGCAAGATCTACCTGCAACAAACCCATGCTGGCTATCCCTCAGGATGTTGCCATCGGCCAATCTGTTGAGGATGACCTCTTTGATAATTTTTTCTAAGACCTTCCCCGGGATAGAGGTCAGGCTGATGGGCCTGTAGTTTGCCGGATCCACTTTCCTCCCTTTCTTGAAGATGGGCACCACATTGGCCTTCTTCTAGTCTTTGGGCACTACACCAGAGCAGTGCCAGGAATTCTCAAAGATCCGTGCCAGAGGCTGAGCTATGATGCTCGCCAGCTCCTTGAGTATCCTGGGGTGTAGATTGTCAGGGCCAGCTGACTTGAAGGTATCCAGCCTCTCAAGGTGTTCCTTCACAAGGTCAGCTTTGATGGGGGGCAGGGGATCTCCCTCACCTGGATCTCCCTGTCCTGTAGTGGGCATGGGCGTCCCATGTGACTGATGAAAGACCGATGCACCCATTTAATAGGTTGGCTTTTTCCTGAGCGTCAGTTGTCAGTTGTCCCATCTGGTTTAGCAGGGGTCCAATGATGCCCTTGCTTTTCCTCCAGCTCCCCACATATCTGAAAAAGGACTTTTTATTGTCCTTGATACTTGAAGCTAGTTGGAGTTCAGTTGCAGCCTTGGCTTTCCTGGTTTGCTCCCTGCAGGACTGGACCAGTGCAGAATATTCCTCCTTGCAGGTGAATCCCATCCTTCATCCTTTGTAGGCCTTTCTTTTTAGCCTCAGGAGGTCTGCTAGATCCCAGGAGAGCCAGTGGGGCTGCTGTGCCCTCTTGCTGCCTTTCCTCCGAGATGGAATAGAATTAGCTTGTGCATTGAGGATCGCTCCCTTGAGGAGCAACCACTCTTCCTGAACTCCCCTCCACCTGGGGTCGCAGTCCCTTAGGGCCTTACTGACAAGCCTCCTGAGCTTGTCAGTCAGCTTTCCTGAAGTCAAGGACTTCAGTGTTGCTGACTGACTTGCCAGCTTTACGGCGGATGGTGAAGGTGATCAGCTCATGGTCGCTGTCACCCAGCTTCCCATCAATCACTAGGTCACCGATTAGGTCATCCCCAGTAGCCAGTACCAGGTCAAGCAGCGCTTTACCTCTTATTGGGCCATAGACTTCTTGAGTCAAGTAGAAGTCATCCACGCACGATAGGAAGCTTTGCGACCACTCGGATTTTGCTGAGTGATCCTCCCATGAGATGTCTGGGTAGTTAAAGACACCCAAGACAACCATGGTCCTGGAGCATGCGGCCTCAGCCAGTTCCTGGGCAAACTCCTGGTCAAGCTCTTGACTTTGGGTGGGAAGTCTGTAGTAGACTCCTACCGTTATGTCCCCTGTGCCATGTTCCCTATGGATTTTAACTCAGAGGGTCTCCAGTCATCCATCCTGGTTGCCAACATCAGCTTGCAGGGACGCGTAGCTTTTCTTAACATAGAGAGCTACACTCCAACCCCTTTTATCTACTCAATCTCTCCTATACAAGGTATAGCCATCTATACCTGTGGTCCAGTCATGGGTGGAGTCCCACCAGGTCTCCGTTATCCCTATGACATTGTAATTATGTGTGTTAAGCAGGAGGATGAGCTCCTCCTGCTTATTCCCCAAGCTCCTGGCATTTGTGTACAGGCAGGCAAGTGTCCCCTTGGTGGCTCTTGCCTTGCCCACAGATTTGACCAGGGCTGGGGCAGGGGTGGGCTCCCTTAATGCCTTGGCCTGCTGGCTTTGCAAGGGTTGCTAAGCAGGCCAGCAGTGGCAGTAGCCCCTCTGCCCCCAATGGGCTTAGTTTAAAACCCAGTGGAGCAGTTCAGCCAGTCTGGCTGAGAAGAGCCTCTTCCCCAGAGGAGAGAGGTGGAGGCCATCTCTTCCCAGCAGCTTGCTGCCTCTCTCGCCAAAGAGCAGGCTGTGGTCATGAAAGCCATGAATGGTACTGTTATTATCTGTTGCTTCTCTTTATCTTTTATTTGCTACATGTAATTACCTCTATGACTACATCTATGTACCAGTTATTTTGGAATAATATAAACAATAAATAAAAATCTAAAATTGATGAAGAGTTTGATGAATAGCTACAGCAACAACTCTGCAATGATGTTGTAATAAAATCAGTTCTAATTCATCATAATTACAAAGCAAGGGTACTTTTAAAATTCACATAAAAACAAAATTATGAAATGAAGAGTAGATACATTAGTGAAAATATGCAAATTTAGCATGAACATTTTTTAACTTTGGTTTATAGTTAAGTAAATATATGAGTCACTTCATATGGAATGTACATCTAAATATATAAATCTTAGATCAGGTTTAAGTGAAGGGAAACTTAAATGCACATGCATTATATTTTAAAATCAAGTTTTAAAACATAAGCACAGCATTCTTTAGATTAAGCTGCCACTGATTTAATATCTGTTACAATGACAATTTTTCCTGGTTTATTAAAAGAGCAAGCTAACACTGAAAAGCAGGAAGACCCAACGAGTCCCACTCAGGCTCTTCCACCTGCATCAAGAATGCAATTTCCATTGAGGTTACGAGTGGCTTAGCAGACATATGGAGGGGAAAGGACACCCTTATTCATTTGGGAATACAGTGGAACTTTTATGAGGTTATAGCAGATCTCCAAGCTTGAACAAGGTGACAAATGGTAGAAAAGACCCTTATGCAGGAATGAGCAACTACAAGTTTGTTGTTTTAATAAATTACACTTAGCTTGTAAATTTTTTAATCTATTAAATAAAGCAGTATAAATGGTCCTTTGGGCAATGCAAAGACTCAATATCCAGCTACCAAATATAAAGACTTCCCTTATACAGATTTTTTTTCAAAATAAAACAGACAGCCTGATATGTAAGATAGGAAACAGAAGACCAGAAAATCCTTGAGTTTCACATCTATGCATAGTTTTGCACTTAGCTGTCATTTTTAAGCCTACGTCTTTGCCTTTAGGCAGATTTGTCACCAAAAAGCACTTTGTATTTCTAAATCCAGACTTATCTATAACTCCCCAATGTAAATTAAGCAAAATAATTTCAAACAGCCTAACAAAAATATTAAGAACAAAATTAAGTTTCCAATACTTTTTCTTTCTTCTTCCAATTCTCCTTACTTCTCTAATATAAATAGCTTTGCAAAACTGTAAGGATGTGCTTTAAAATGGGGTTGTTTAGCAAAGAAAACCTAGGGCTTTTTTGCCTGCATGTTCCAAAGATATCAGGCTCTTTCAGACATAAAAGACTTTGGGACAATTTATCAAACAACAAGTTTCCACAAGTCACATGGCTACTATTAACTACAGTTTCAATTAATAGGCTCAAAGGGCCAATAATATTCACACTGTATTAGCAAATGCCGGTAGTTTGGCATTTACCAGGTGACTGATGACAAGGTTTCAAGTACACCTTTCATATTCAGACAACAGAGCATTCTGAAAAGTGCCCCTAACATAGGCCACAGAACCACAAGACATACAAAGCATTTTATTCACTCTCTTTTTCAATGTTAATTGAATGTGCACTCTGGAGGATTATAAGAGGCAATGAAGTTAACACATTGACAAATATTAGTTCATTGTCAGTTGGAAAATTTAAATAGGAGATATTCAGCAAGGTGAATGATGACATTAACTTCTTATCATGGGCTTCAGTTCATGAAGTAAGTAAGTAATTATACGTTTAAATACTATGTTGGATGTAGAAGTAAACAGTGGATTTGATGGGGTCAGGAATTCTTTATCTTATTTAAAATATCTGAAAGATTCTTGAAGCTTGGTATTACAAGCAATTGTAAGCAATTATTTCATTTCTACCTAAAGCCCAAAACAATATTTATCTTCTAACCTGTGTATACTATTCCAATAAAAAATTGGAATAGTACAAAAATCAAAACAGGTGTATTATACTACACGAACTAAAAAACAAATAGATATCTAAATATAAATATAAATGTAAAATTATCACTCTATTGGAGTTATTCTGAGCTGGGTCCCCTTTTTCTGTGGCCTCAGATCTTAACACTAATCTGGAATAAAACATTAAAAGCTAGAAATACCTCACATGACTCAAAAACTGATGTCACAGTAAATAACAACAAACATAGGTCACTTAAAGGAAGTGACTGGTTTGCTTCATAAGGTGGGCTCATTGGAATAATATTGTCTTAATACAGCCAAATGGTAGACTCAAGGAATATAGGTTATAAAATAGGATTTACTACATCCTACAGTGAACTGAAAGAACTTAGGGGAAGTGGTATATGATAATTTCAGCTTTAATGGCAATACTGCAGCTTAGGGGATGAATGTGACCTCTGAATACACATTCAGAAGAATATCAGATAGGAGCAGGAAGGTAATATATCTTAGATGGCATTAGTGAGGCCATTAACAGATTACTTTGTCCAATTCTGGTAAGCACACTTCCAAAAGCAAATTGAAAAATGGCAGAGTTCTTAAAAGATCTACAAGAATGAATAGATGTCAGGAAACAGACTAAAGAAGTTCAGTCTCCATTGTTTATCTAAAAGAAGTGGTGACTTGATGATAGTCGACCAGCACTTACATAGGAAAGAGATATCTATTAGTTCTTTACTCTAGTAGAAAAGGCTGTAGTGAGATTCAATGGCTAACAGCCAAAATGACACAAGTTAAAATGAAAAATGGGGCCTAACTTAGAACATGAAAAAATTACCCATCGGAGCAATTTACTGTGGCATACAGTTGGTTCTCCATCACTTTGTAAAAATATTAAGCTGTTGCTCAAATAGAAGTCATAAGTGTGATGTAGAAAGTATGGATGTCACGACCATTCCACTCACTATTCACAGCTCACCCTGCCAGGCAACACTGTGCTGAAACAAAGCTCTGTTCTAAATGTTTTCTGAACAAGTAGTGTGGGCATCCTTAGCCTGCAGCAGTGTGGGTGGGCTAATTGGCTTTTCCGCTCAGCAGGGCTAATCAGTCCAAGGACATGTGAATGCAACTACAATGTTTCTGGTTTAGAAGACAGTGTGGATGAAGAAATTTGACATGTTTCAAAATGATGCTACCTAGCACAGTAAATGTACAGTATAGATGTAGTCATATAGAAGTCTGGTTATCAGGAAGATCAGTTGTGGTCCAAAAATCACATTTAAGTAGGTAGTAGAATCAATATTTGACACGTGAATAAGTGAGAGAAAATTCTGAATGAAATGTGCAGCTGGTATACTATAGTATTTAAGAATGATATAACAGAACTATGTGAAGTCAAGCAAGCTTTCTGACATATACTACACATTATTGGCAACCACAAGAAGCCAAACCTATGCCAAAAAAATCTGACTGATTTAAAGTTTATTAGATGTTTTTAGTAAAAATGTGAGGTTCCTTTTCTTTGGGTTCTAACCTTTTAAGACACACTCTCTTCATGAATTCAAACTTCTCTGCACCTCTGAAAACTGCAGCCATTAAAAAAATTATACCTGAGATTCTCCCAAAATCTCTTAATAGCAGTAGCAGAGGTCTTAAAAAACACAGAGCATTCATAATAATACTGAAAACTGGCTACACTGCAGTTTGGGGGGAAAAAACTCTCTAAAAATGAAATTAAATAAGTGTTTTCCCCCACACTGCATAACCCTGCATGAACTTAGTTTTATAAAGTCAAATTTCAGTGGAATAATTTCACCAAATTTAGTGATAAGAGCTTTATGACTATTAAATGCATCACCCTGCCTCTTACAAAAGCCATAGAACAGGTCTTTGTTGCATGACCCTGCCATTTTAGCCTCTGTACAGTCATGTGCTTTCCTGGGCACAAGGACTTGTACCTGCTAGTAGTCGGGCTGTGCGAAGCTTCGGGTGCTGATTCCATTTGGAGGAAATTCGGCCCGATTCAGCAGCTGAACCTCTGAATCTGAATCGAATCAGGAGGTCAATAAAAAGGTCCAAATTGATTTGAAGCTCTTCGAATCAATTTGGAAAATATTCGGAGAGCTTTGGAGATTCAGGCAGGCCCTGCTTGCCACCGCAGGGACCTGGACCTGGACTTCGTGCTAGTAAGCAGGGGGCGGGAGGCAGGGCCTGGAAGCGAGGGGGAGGGGACCATGGGGGGACCCCTGCCAGGCCTCATCCCTTGCCTGCTCCTCCAGCCCCCACGAGTGCCCCCCGACCCAGCTCCCGGCTCTTTAAAAAAAACCAAAAAAACCCAAAAAAGCCTGCACTCATCAGCTGCTGCAGTGGCCTCGGGGCTTTTGGGGGCTCGTGGCAGAGCCCCACCATGCACCATGGGGAAGTGAGGGGGCAGCAGAGATTGCCTCCCTGCCTAGCGGGCTGGGGTCGGAGGGCTGGGGTCAGAGGGCTCATGGCAGAGCCCCCTATGCAGCATGGGGCAGTGGTGGGGCAGCAGGGATTGCCCCCCGACCCCCACCTGGCCGCAGCCAGTGAGTGGAATTTTTTTTGTTTTTGATTAAAGAGATGGGAGCTGGGACTGGGAGAGCAGGCGGGGGTTGGGGGCTCGTGCCATGGCCCCCCACACAGCGAGGGGCAGTGGGGGACAGCGGGGATCCCCCCCCCCCAACCTGGCAGCAGCCAGTGAGTGGGGGCTTCTTTTTTTTTCCAAAGAGCTGGGAGGGCCAGGCAGGGCAGCTATTGACAGTGCTGGGAGAGTAGGTGAGAGATGGGGCCTGTCCGATTTAGAGATTAGGCCGATTCAGCAGTGGCCAAATCTCTGAATCAGATTCACCTGAATCGATTTGGAACAGTGATTCAAATCACCAAATTAAATCACTGTCCCTTAAATCGGCCGAATCCAATGCGAATACTAGCCACTTCTCACAGGCCTAGCTAGCAGCCCCGCCCCACCCCCCGGAGCAAGATATTCTCAAAAGCAGGAAAGAGAAACCAAAATCACAGTTCTGCCTCTCCCACACCAGACAGCAACAAAGAGCTCAACAGAGGACAGTTCTAAGGGATTGCACAGCAGGTATATCATCTTTCCATGTTAGAGAAGACAGGAATACCCAATTAATGCTAATCCTAGCTCTGGTACAAATTCACCTCAGTGAATTTAGGCAAGTCACTGGACCATACTTTCATTATCTATAATATGCGAACAATAATTGCATACCTACCATACACTCCAAGACAGTAAAGGCTCATTAAGGTTTAGAAAGTCCAACTACTATATGTACCACTTACCACTTTGTCACTTTTTATCAAAGATATAATTCCTCCTATCATTATTTCAGCTCTGTACAAATTCCATCAAATATAACCTGAAGCTAAATCACTGTAAATATCAAAGGAACCAGATTTTGACAGAGTAAAAAAAAATTAAGTGTGAGAAGCAAAATATGTATATTTCTTTCAAACATATGATGACATTAAAAATTAGCTCACTAGTAATGTGATGGCTCAGTATTTTATTGTTAATTCCTTTGCTGTAGGCAAACTCACAGAGTTGACTGACCTAGGAAGAGCAAAGCATTCTAAGGGTCCTTCTGTTCTGTTCTCAAGCTATAGAAAGCAGGGGGGGGGCATTTTTTAATGATTTGCTACAAGAAAAAGTTTAATAAGCTAAAACATGTTTCTACATATAGAATATTGTAATAGTAGTTGATGTTCATCAGTTTTAAACAATATTATTTTTCTCAGTAAAGCAGGTCTAATATCCAGGGTTGTTTGGAAGTTATGACAAGGGAGTCTGTTCTGTGTTTGTAAAACAGAATGAGACTCTTTGAACTAGCAAAACACACAAATGTAGCCACACATGGGGTTAGCAATACCATGAACCCTGACAATGTGCAGAGGGAGTCTGGATTAGCAAAACATTCCCACAGTCAGAAAACCACACTGGTATGATTTATTAAAAGCTGAAACAGCCCTGAGATGGGAGGTAGTGTATTCCAGAGAATAATGCCACTGGAATAAAAGCCGAGAAATTTGGGCTCTAATTTGTGGATTTGGCACTGACCTATTATATGTCCTCAAAAAATTACTTTTTCACTCTGTGCCTTAATTTTGTCAACAAGGATAATGATATTTACCTTTGTAAAGCATGTTGAAACTGAGAAGTAAACATTTGTAAGACCAAAGGAAAACTATTAATAATAAATCAGAAAATCAGGACTTAAGCCTGGTTATCTCAATAACTTAAAGCATTGCACTGTCTAAAAATAAAACGGACTTTTCACCCATCCATGAAATGCAGCAGTTCTCAGGGGGAAGGTAGTTGGGCCTAAATCTTACTCTACCTTTAGCCATACAGGGGTGCATATACACTAGCCCTGTGCTAAGCGGCTAGTATTCACTTCAGATTCGGCTATTCGGGGGACAGTGATTCGATTCGGTGATTCAAATCACTGTCTCAAATTGAATTGGCAGAATCTGTTTCAGAGATTCAGCCACCACTGAATCTCTGAATCAGACAGGCCCCATCCCCCGCCCACTCTCCCCGCCCCATCAATGGCTGCCCCCCCAGCCCCAGCTCCCCGCTCTTTAAAAAAAAAGGGGAAAAAAAGCCACAAACTCACCGGCTCCTGCTAGGCAGGGGGAGTGATCTCCACTGCCCACCACTGCCCTGCTCTGGGTCGGTAACTCTGCCATGAGTCCCCAGAAGCCCCAACGGTTGCTGTAGCATCCGGTGAGTGTGGGGTTTTTTTTTTTCTTTTTCTTTTTTAAAGAACCAGGAGCTAGGGCCAGGTGGGGCAGACATGGGGGGCTGGGAGAGCAGGCGGGGGCCCATGGCAGAGTCCCCCAAGAAGCATGGGACAATGAGGGGCAGTGGGGATTGCCCCCCTGCCTGGCAGCACCCAGTGAATGGGGGTGCTTTTTTTTTTTTCTTTTCAAGAGCTAGGAACTGGGTCCAGGCAGGGCACCCATGGTGGGTGGGCTGGAAGAGTGGGCAGGGGTTCTCAGGGGGACTGGGGGAGCAGGCATGGGATGGGGCCTGTGGGATGGTCCCCTGCCCTCATCTCCAGCCCCTCCTCCCCCACCCTCTACTTACCAGCATGGAGTCCAGGTCAAGCTCCCTGCGGCAGTGAGTGGGGACTGCCTGTATCTCCAAAGCTCTCTGAATCTTTTCCAAATTGATTCAGAGAACTTCAAATTGATTCAGACATTTTTATTGGTCTCCTGATTCGATTTGGATTTAAAGATATGGCCACTGAATCGGGCCGAATCTCCTCCGAAGTTAGTACATGTTTACACACCTCTCAGTGCCCCTAGGCGCCCAAGACTCTTTCACTTTCTGCCCAAACTGTTTAGATTTTCAAAAGGCCTTTGATGAGGTCCCTCATAAGAAGCTACTAAAAGAATTTAGTAGTCACAAGCAGAAAGGCCTCCATCTCATTTAACAAAACAATCTCTGTTTGTTAACTCCTCCTCTTGGCTGCACAACCCTCTCTCACTTTGTGAGCCTCAAAAGGAGGACTAGAAATTGAATTGGATAATGCCTAATTTACAACCTGGTAGTTAAAGGATTGTGCTGCT
Source organism: Alligator sinensis (assembly GCF_000455745.1). Lineage (NCBI taxonomy): Eukaryota > Metazoa > Chordata > Crocodylia > Alligatoridae > Alligator > Alligator sinensis. The sequence continues at coordinate 331,975 of NW_005842564.1, read as the reverse complement.
GGGTAACTGGGTAAAGTGGTGTGATATTGGGATTCTGTCCTTTGTATTAACTGCTTCTCCTTTATCCACTATCTTACTTAAATAGTCAAAGGGCACACCTACACAAGAACCTATGGTGCAGTAGCAACAAGCTACTGCACAGTAGGTCATTACTACTACACAGTGGCATCCCCAGACAGTAACTGTGTGTCATGCCACTGCATTGTAGTAATGAACTACTGTGCAGTAGCTTCTTGCTACTGTGCAGTAGAATCGGGGAAAAAATGTGAGGCAATGGTACTGCACAGTAATGCCAGAAGGAAGTACTAAATGATGGCACAGTAACAAAGGTGCCGTAGGGACGCATGCAAATGTGCCCACTCACTACAAACATAAGCTCCTTTAGAGATCTCAACTATTCACCGTCTGGATCTAATGCCCACTGCTTTTTAAATTACCAAATTGTTTCATTGCCTCTTTTTCTAACACCTCAAATCTATGATAGTACTTTTTATAAATTATCAGAAAAAAGCAGGAGTAAGGACTGAGTGTAGACTCATTGCTACAACTAACTTCAACTTGCTCTTGTCACTTCGTAAAGCATTTGAACTACTTTAGTTTAACAGTACTGCCATCAAGGCAGTATACCAACCTTTTAATGTTTTTTAATAACAAGAATTATTATATATCTTACCTTGTGATCAGTATGGCTGCATCTACTGATGACAAGTCTTCTCCCCAGCTTGTTGACATTTCTAAATGTATATCGTTCTTCTTGCCAAACTCTTCATGTTGCCATTTACAGAAACTCTCCAGCATTTTTTCCCCATGATGACCAATATACATATCTGCCTGAAAATTGAAACGCATGCCATATTATCACACATCATGGTTTGTATGCATTTATAGTTCTCTGATCTTAATATGTCAGGGTATATTAAGAGTTTAAATAATCTTAAAGCTGAGAACAATTTTCACCCAAAGATCAAAATTTCCTTAAAATGCCTTGTCTAGCAATCCTAATGGTTTATGTGAAATTATAACAGATTTCATTATTCATTATACATTTTGAATTGACATTTACCTATACATTATTTTTCTCTAACTCTGTTTTCCACTCTAATATACCAATAATAACAAAAAACAAAAATTCTTCTGAAATGGTTTTCCCGATTTAAGCACACACTTTGACTGATTTGATAAAAAATGTTCTGTTTTACAATAATACTATATTTAAGGCAGAACTGTTTTAGCTTCAGGAATGCAGACTATCCTTATTTGACTTAAGGGTGAAAATTCAGCCTCAAAGGACTCTATCACCTAAGTTCTTTCATCCTGTATATGTCAATCTCCCACTGACATAAATGGGAGTTCACTGCACTTACAGAATGAAGAATATTTATGTCAAGACCCAGGTAGGAAAAATACAACCTCGTTCCTTTAAATGCATATACTAGAAATCTCTCTCATATGGATAAGACCATTCTATGTTTTATTGTTGTGAATTTTAACTATAATATGGAATGATGTCTTAGCCACTTTACAAAAATAACAATATGTCCACATAATATTGCTCTGAAATGCAATGTAAGAAGCAAAGGTCACTCCAAAGAACATCACCAACTATGCCAGCTGATTCATTTCTCTTCAACAAGATAACAGGATTTAAAAAATAAGCTTAACAATGATGTCTGAAAATATAGCAACACTATACTACTTAGGATATGGACATATATATGTATGGAGCTATTTCAACAAGAGGAACACTTCAGAAGGGCAGAAACTAATATGTTCTAATTGTTATGTGTGGACAAGCAGGGAATGACATAAGCGTAGCAAAAGTGCTCTAATTTTAAAACTGCTCCATCCAGGGACAAAGCCAGCCTTGGCTCTGCTTCATTCCCAACTTGTCCACATGTAACAACTGGAAAATTAAACAGATGTTGCCCTTTTGAAACAACTTCAAATGTATACCTGTTGTTACCATTAGTGCTTTGTTTATGGTACAACTGACACACACATGTGCACTAGGGCTGTGCGAAATTTCAACAGCCATTTCATTTCGACACTGTTTTGACTCATTTCGAGGCCAAAACAGCAAAATCAAAATGAAAGGCCGTTGAAATAGCCTCGAAACAAAACGAGGCTAGTCAAAACATTTTGAAAGTCAAAACATTTCAACCATAGTGCTGGGGATGGGAAGTCAGTCCAGCTGGGCTGACTTCCCATCCCCGGTGTCAGATCCGGCAGAAGGCAGGGAGGCAGCACAGCTGGGCTACAGCACCACCCCCCATGCTAGATCGCGCCAGGGGCAGGAACGCAGCCCAGCTGCGCTGCCTTGCCATCCCCTCCGCTAGATTGCACCAGTTGCTGAGGCACCAGTTCCTGAGCCAGGGGCCGGGGGTGGTTCCCTGCATACTTCGCAGTGGACCCCAAAGTGAATCGAAAGTACTTCTGATCCACTTCCAGGTCCACTGCGGAACATGCGAGAGACCCCACCATGCTCCTGTGGGATGCTCCATCCGCCCCACCATCTCAGTATTCACAAGCCGTGCCAAGTACCTCGAGGTACATAGAGAAAACATATAAAGCTGTGTCTATGGCTGAGTTGTCAAATCTCTCCGAATCACTTCAGAGCTTCTGATTCAATTCAGAGAGATTAATGGGTCTCCTGATTTGATTCAGATTCAGAGATTCAGCCGCCAAATCAGGCCAAATCTCCTCTGAATCAAATCAGCAACTGAAGCTTCACGCAGCCCTAATAAATACAAAAGAAAATAATTGACACAATTTGCCAGGGTGTACTAAGAGATTGGTTACTGCATGCCATGCTTTAGTGTGAAAGCAAACAACATAACCCTACTCTTTTATCCATTTTCAAATGTCCTTCTACATTGACTAAGAGAAATGAAGTTACTACTTACTGGAGTCTCGTGAAGCATAACAAGCTTAGTCACCCGAAGATTCACTTGCACTCCGAGGCTCTTGTGTTGAAAAAGATTAAAAACCTAAAATGAAAAACAAAAACAAAAAAAAAATGATTTCATTATATAGAATATAGCTTTAAAAAGTCAAATCTCAGAATATAAGGACACCTAATAATTCTGTAGTACTTTGATTTGAGTATCTGAATTTTGCTACATAGCAGTACAGCATAAAAGCTAATATATTACCTTTCTCTTTTTTGGACAGAGATGGGACAAACAAGGGGTTAATATAGTGTTTTAGTTCTAGTATCCAAAAAAGAGTTCATTTTACACTTGACAATGACTATAACCCCTATTCTATACATTATAACCCCTTACACACATACATTGTGTTACGCATGAGAAGTCCCATTGAGTTAAACAAAAGATCATGGTTAAATTGAGCTGTAGCTGGGAAGAGGCAGTAACATTTTATCACTTCTCAGGCTATAACAGTACTCTGCCACCAGCAACCAAGAGCATCATAGGATTCCTGTATATGAGAAGGACCACATGTCACTTTGGGCATGAGCATTCATTCTTAAAAGGTTTGGTTTCTAAGCAATCAGGCTGATCAAGTCCCATTTCTTGCCTTCACTGTCAAAGGTACATAGTATCAATTACAAGTATATCAGTAATTTTATGCTGAGAGCATTCTGAGGTTCCATTACATTTCATTGACTCCACTTACAAGTGCATCATTAAATCTAACAAGCAAATCAATCTATTGTGCAAAGGCTAAGGTAAGTTCTAAGAATTTCCTACCATGTTTAAGATGGTTAGAATAAATCGTCTGGCAGCATCTGTTCCATGATATAAAACCATTGCTGGATCTGCAACCACTACAGTTTCTATATTGTACTCTTGAGGTAATTTATAGGAATATCTTTTTCTTCTCCCATTTTCTGATACTTTTTGATTCTTGGATTTTCTCTTCTCTGTAACATAAAAAAAATGCTGCATGAATTCATCTTTTAATGCAGCAGCATTATATAACAGCATGTCATTGATACTACTGAATTTGCTGGAAAAACAATTTGTACTACAAATGCCACTAACAATTTATCTGTGAGCAGTAAGATAGGTACTACGGCTGTGCGAAGCTTCGGTCCCTGAGTCCATTTGGCAGAGATTCGGCCCGATTCGGCGGCCGAATCTCTAAATCCGAATCAAATCAGAGGGCCCTTTAATCTCTTCAAATCAACTCAGAACCCTCCAAATCAATTCAGAGAGATTCAGACAGATTTGGCGATTTGGACAGATTTGGCATTCGGACATAGACACAGCTTTAAATGTTTTTTCTACATGCTTCTAGGTAGCTGGGGCTTGTGATTGCTGCAGTGCTGGGCCAGATGGAGCATCCCACAAAAGCACGGGGGGCTCCGGCAGCAGACCTGGAAGTGGACCAGAAGCACTTACGGGTCCACCGGGTAGCGTGCGGGGGGGGCCCCCCACAGCCCCCTAGATGGGCGACTGGTGCCCCCTGGGTCTGGGCAGGGGGCACCCAGGATCCCCCTGCAGCCAATTTCCAGGCTGGGGGGCCATGGGTTCACTGCCGATTACACTGGACAGCCCTCCGCACTGCTGTAGGATGCTGCATTCACCCCAGCACCGCAGCGATCACGAGCCCTGCTGCTACCTCAAGGTTTGTAGAAAAATCTTTTAAAGCTGTGCCTGGGTCCGCATCACTGATTCACCAAATCAGCATCAAATTGTCAGATTCGGATTCAGCCAAATCAAATCAGGGACAGTGATCTGCATCAATGAACTGAATCGCTGTCCCTGATTCGGGCCAAATCTGAATCAAATAGGGCCCCCGTTTCACTTACCCCTAATAGCTACACTATGTGAAGGAATGTATTTAAGATATAATGTAATCATTATATACCCTAATAAGTACTTTCAAGGGATTATACTTGTGCTGCTGTGCTCAGATCAAGGCCATGGATTATATCACTATTCCAAACAACTATTCAAATAGGAATCCCATTCAGCAGAAGCACCAGAACCAGGCAGATACTTTGAACCTTCCTCTCTATTCCTAATCTACACAAAAAACTGCATTTTGTCCTTGAACTTGCTAATAAAGGAAGACCGAATATTGCTGTATGTTAGCACAAAAGCAGACTCACTAAATTAGGGAAGAAACCCTCCTACCATCAGAAAACACAGAATACCCTGAAGTCAACAAACCCTAGCATATAACAAGGAAACTTGGATTGATGCATATTCAAATTCCAAATGAACACATAAGATCATGCTATACATAAAAAGTAATTTATTAATAAAGATCTAGATCAGACTTTGCTTTTGAAGGAAGAGCTTAAATAATCATATACCAGAGGACTGAATCAAAAGAAACACTTTTTTATAGAAAAAGTATGAAAACATTTCAAAATGAAAGCTATACACACCAGTAGAATAATGCAAACAAAAGGCCGTAAATGCGTAGCATTGGGTGCTATATTTTCAACAAAATTTCTGCTGAAGATGACAATTATAAACACACGTTCTAGAAACATTCAGGCATTGGGAGACTGAAAGAATATGTTTTTCAATTAATCGCCTTCATCACAAAGAGGAAACTTCCTTTACTCCGTTTTAATATGAGTGTGCTTTCCAAATCTGAAGAACAATTTTTCAAGGAAGTGCTAAAACAATCTCAAGATTTAAAATGATATAACTCAGACAGGAGAAAGATAGCTCAGCAGGGGGAAATGATATTGTGCTAACAAAGTACTGCATGCTTTAAAAAAAAAAAAAAAAAAAATCAGGTGTGCACCTCATTCTTAAAAGACAGCAATTTATAAAAAATACCTTTTCTCTCTCTCATTTGTAGAAAGATAACTTACTAAAATAAAATAAAGGGAGTTTTCCATCTATTGACTCCTTTGTGAAATCCTATGAAATATGAAATTTCATTTCTACCCAGGAGAACTTTTACAATCTTTTCTCCCATGCCTGATAAAGTATATTTGTGCCCAAAAGTTTGTAATTAAAAATTCTTTTGCAAAAATCTTATTGGTCTAATAAAAATATCATCTCTACTACAAGTCCTGATTGTCTAAAATAAAACAAGATATATGAACTTACATACAACTTTGCACTTTTATTTTCCAGAATTAAAGCCATGTTGTTGCTTTTGCCAAGGCATGTCAATATGTGACAAATGCATAAAGCATACAAGCTATATTTGCTTCAAAACCAAACTGATTTTAAAAATATAAAATTAAAATTCTGGGAGATGTAATTCTAATGTCTCTGGGCATTGTCTTTCAAACACTTAACATACAAAGTTAACTTTATACACATGAATAGTCCCTAACTTGACACACATGACTGTTAACTGTAGAACCACAGGCTCCTTTATTTTGTCATTCTTTAGAGAATCAGTTTTTAATGAAACTTCAGTGTCAGGATGCTGGCCAAGAAACACACCCTACAAGCTGTACAACTATGACTTACCATACAAGCATTTAATGCTGAAAAAAGAAGGCTATGACTGTAAGTTTAAATAATAGATAAATTTGGGTTAGAAAAGACCTCTAGTGAGTCATCTAGTCCATTTCCCCACATCCTAGAAGGGCTGTTGGATTCCAGCAAAGTTTACAGCAACACAATTTATCCACTGTTTTATTCTTACTTAGAAATGGCAGCTATTAGCTAGAAAAATTAATGGGACGTTAGTATTTCTGCTTAAAAAAATATCTGCTGATCTTTCTATTCAGCTTTTAAGTAGCTGAATAATTTATGCTTCAAAATGAACAATTAGTGGTGTCAACAGAAAATAATAAGCTATATTTCTAGTACTGCTTCTCAATATTGTCATCATAGAGAAAGGCACTTATGCATTTTAGGACAATCCCGGTTTATGAAAAAGTATGTTGTCTTTAAGGATTGTACACCATAAGAATTTTTCTCAGCTCTGCAAAAGGACAACTTTTCAAGGGGCTTTGGACATCAGTCTCATTAGAGCCTTCTGACAAGCCAGTTCCAAGCCAGCTGGCCTTTTCAAAGTTTACTGGCAGGCTTCCCCATCCTTTAAAATCTCATTTATTTGAAGATTTCCATTTCTACAAGATCTTCAGATAACTAGGGTTATAATGTGTTGCCCTAACTGGCATTAAAAAGATTGGATTTCAATGATTATTGCCAAATAATCTGGTAATGTCTAAAAAGATGTGTACAGCTCTTTATATAGTTATAAGCAGGTAAATATGTAAAGAAATACAGGGATAAGATAAAGTACCTCTATGCAAAAGTATTTATTTATATTGTACATGAGCTGTTGATATAGAAATTAGATCATGCAAATAAATGGCTCATGAAGATTTACATTATACCTATACAAGTCCAATGCAATCAACTCCCTTTAGCTGGCAATGGAATAAAGAACACAGTGAAACCTACCAATGGGTACTCTACAACACAGCCTTTGAATCCTTTTCTATAGCTACAGAAAATGTAAAAAAACAATAAGTTGTTCAGAATCACTCCCTGTAAGTGACTGTAACCAAGCACTGCAACCCTCAGATTATTCAGCACTCCTTATGCCCGGACTTGTGCCAGTTTCTCACCAGCACCATTTGAGGAGGCATTGCAAGTTTGTGTTCTCAAGCTCTTACTCCATCCCACTTCTTTTCCCGTGAGGTCAAAAGTCTACATTCTCTCATAAGAGGAACTATATAACTAATTTGTTGGTCTCTTAAGCTGTGCTTCTGTGGTGTTTACATTCCAATTAATAGATTTTATCTTTATTTTCTAGCCTATGGGTGCATCTACATGTGCTATTAGTGCTCATGAGTAAACTCTGGAGTTCAGTGCTCCGTCTGCATGTAAGCCCAAGACCACAGCATATTGAGCTGGGTCAGGGCAGCCCTGGCTGGCAGGGGACCCTGCCAATGTGCTCCCCCCAGCTCAACATGCTGCAGAGTGGCCTGCTGGGGCATAAGGGTACTCCAACATGGGGCTAGCCAGCAGGCAGTCCCTACACTGAAGCACCCTTCTGCCCTAGCCAGCTAGAGCATTGTCTACACATTTGTTGCTACAGAGTGAAAAACTCCACAGCAGGATAGTACTTGTGTTTGCAAGTACTATCCTGCTGCAGAATTAATTAAACTATTCCAGCCTAATAGGGTGCACATGTAGATATGCAATGTTTACTGCCCACAGTTAATTAGTCCACTGCACAGTAAACATCTAAATGCTCTCTGTCAAATGAACTTTGTATGGAACTCGTTATCTTGACTTATTTGGGCGAGTATTATTAGGCACATAAACTATTAAGATACCTAATGAATATGAGCCCAATTTCTAAAAGGACTTAAGTGCCTAGAAGTAAGGTATTTCTGCACCTTTTACATCCCTGACCCTGCAGTAGAACCCAAACCTTGAGTTAGGTACCTCAGACCCCTACATAGTGCACAGAGTAACTTCAGAAAGGAAACCAAAACAGCCAGCATACTTAGCAGGAACTATTTAAGGTCTGCACACTCCGGTGTAGCTACTTAAAGCTAGCCAATGAAAACACTGAAAAGAAGACCATGTCTGAAATCTGGCACCCTACACAAAATGGTGCCTTAATACACTTAGGATCCACAGTCTAGAACCTTCCATGAAAGGAAGATGCCTACAACCATTCTTTCAAAAGTTGAGGAGTCATTCATGCCAGTATCAACACCCTGGTTTATGCAACAGCCTACTGGTTAAGCTAGAGCAGTCATGCAAGATGCGAGGGAACCAGACTCCTTGTCTGAAGGAATCAAACCCAAATCTCTCACTTTGCTATAAAGTGCTCCAACCTACGGTCTATGAACTGTTTTGGGATGAAGGTACTCTCCCTACCTCCTGTTAAACTGTGCCAATCTTTAAAAAAGTAACTTGATATTCTTTCGGACAAAAAGAGAAAGCAAAAAGGAACGGGTTCCTTTCTAGATGACTGGTCAAAGCATTTATCTAAGAGAGTTCCAAAAGTCCAGTCCTGGCTCCTCCACCTATTTATACATTTTAGCCCATGACTGCTTCATGTAGACTGCATCAAGAAGCCTTAGAGAAAGAGCTCATCCTCCCAGCTCAATACCATAACCACTTGGCTATATTCATTTTCCCTCATGAACATGCTGGTTAGAGCCGTCATTTGGAAAGTGGAAGACAAAGTCATAAACACTGTGTTCATTAAGTACATCAGAGACCAACCAGATGACACAGGGAGACAAGAAACAGACTATAAATGTTGGATCAAAGTGAAAGATGGCCCATAGCCTTCTTTAAAATCTAATGGTTTACTTGATGTGCAACATTCATACATAAATGAATGCACAGTTCCACTTACAGCCAGAAGTCCATCATGCCACTTAAAATCCCGTTATTGCTAGAAAAATAATCAGATAGGTCATTAAGAAAAAGTATTAGCTGGGGGGGAGTTAAATATGCCCAATACATTAAATCTGTTTAATGAGACCATCATATTACCTGCAACAACACCACAGTAATGAGTGTGAGAAACTGGATTTTCAGCAACTTTCTCCTCTATAGACCTTTTCCTTCTGTATACCCTGTGTGCATAACCTGTCACAGCCAAAGTGCGGTTGAGCGGCTCAATAAATATGAAGTCCTCGTTAATTTGTATGAACCCGATCTGGAAAGAAAAAGAAAGGGAATATGTAAGGGAATTACTTTTTAAAAAACTATAGAAGTGCGCGCACACCTCCCACAAAAGGAAAAAAAACAAAAGAAACTTAAACTTATTTTAAAATGTATTTTATTTTAGTAACCCTACTAGCCAGGTGACCATCTTTCTGTTTTATTACCCTCTGTACTGCAGTGCACTAGAATAAAATTCAGTTAATTCAATAAGATCTGTGTGGGTGGGTGGCTAGATGCCAGTAGCAGATGCATAATATGGATCTGGAATGTTAAAGGCTTGTTTTGGGGGACCCATGGGGTCATTAAATATGTACAGCATGTACAGCAAAATCTATATGCTAGCTTTATAATACACAATGTTGTCATACTTTTTGCTAAGCAGTTTTACTAAAACAGTACATGTTTTAAGATGAATTTTAAAAATGAGCTATTTAGCAACTGTGTATAGCTCCAACAAAACTGAAATGCTTGTGAAGCCCCAGTATTGATTTTTTAATTGCTAAAAATGTCTTTCCTTTGAAAATAAGCTGTGCAGGGTTAAGAGAGTCAAAGCTGATGTTTACATCAGGTGTAGGTCTGATTTATGAGAATATAGTTGAGCTCACAAAACTACTGAAAAACTTGCTCTTAGAACTAATATGTATGGTGATCCAACTCAGATCTCCTAAGACTGCCAACAAATACAAAGTCTATAGAGAAGAAATTTATTTTTTCTACAAAATACCATGAACAAAACTGTCAGCTGACTTCTAATTCCAGAAATTTGAAAAGCCATTAAATACTACTGCTTATAGAAAAACAAAATGACACATCTGGCTCAAATAAGTAGAGTTCTTCTCCATGCATTTAATTCCCATTTATACAGAAATAGAAAAAATCTGCCTCTGCTGAAATTAATGGGATGCTGTTCCTGATCAGGGTTCTTGTATGACATAACTTCACAAAACATTTATTGATAAATCTTCAGAAACAAACCTTGATCCAGCTGAGAACATGAAATTAAATTGCATGTGTGGTACAAATTATGCATTTCCTCAAACATATACATGTGCATTACAGCCCTTCTTACAGGCAACTTAAATATTGTATATAGTTAGTTTATTTCTCAGTCTGGTATGTTGGCTGCACCTCAACCTTTCTCAAAATTTTCTGATGGGAAATCCTGAAAAAAGTTACCATCAGTTAACCATGAGTAGTGTGGAATATTTCTAATAGCCAGATTTGATTGGCTGTTTTTTTTCCTGTGCTTATTTTTCAGGCAATTTTATATGAAACAGAAGTCTTAAATATCAAACACTTAGAAGCTAAGCTAAATTATTTAATATGCTTCCATTACAACAATGAAATAGTGTCCCCATATAGCCAGCATACTTTATTGTTATACTAACTAGCCTGCTTGTATTGAGAACATTGGTTTGTTTAAACAACAGGTAGAATATAAGTAAATCTGACTAATTTTCTCCTGATTTTTGTTGGTGGTTTTGAGCTTCATTCAGATACTGATGGACCATTTTGGACCATTTCTTTTTAATTGGGTGCCTTTAAAAAGAAGTTGAACTGACATCTTGGGAAACAGGAGCTTTTTATTCTCAGAACAGGTATTTCACAAGCAGCAGCTGTGCAAGGTTCATCATAATATGTAGCTAGTGTTCATTAGCCCTGACCTCGAGAAAATACCTTCAAAAATATTAAATCATTTCATTCTCAATGCTCATTCAGTCCCTGACCTCTTTGCTAAGAATAATAGAAAGGACAATTTAAGGGTGTGTTTTCTTAGATTGCTACCCACAGACTCAGCAGCTGGACCGAGACTGTCAACATATTCCATGTTGGCTTTTGAACCCCACTGCTTTGTTGTGGGGCTCCAACAACTGCTTCTAATGCCTGGAGTTATTCCAGGAGAAAAGGGAAAATTGAACATAAAAATTTAGCAAAGAGCATTAGTATCAGCCATATTTATTCAACTACTGTAGATCCATCTCAGACAAATTTGGATAGCAGCAAGACTGTATCAGACCTTCAGTCAGTATGGATTGCAAAACACATGTCACACAAATACATTTCAGGGGGAAGAGGAGCAATATGATTAAGATATAGGAGCCAAAAAACAGCCATTATTATTAGGTACCTAGGATCTGACAGCTGCCAGTGAAACTATAGAAAGACCCGATTGATTTTAACAGCCATAGGAGGTCACAAGATAGATACACTCTTTATTCACTGATTCATAGATGTTTGGGTCGAAAGGGACCTTAGAAGATCATCGAGTCCAACCCCCTGCTCCGGGCAGGAAAGAGCACTGGGGTCAGATGACCCCAGCCAGCTGCATGTCTAGCCTCCTCTTAAAGACCCCCAAGGTAGGGAAGAGCACCACCTCCTTTGGAAGCCCGACTACCTCCCTTGGAAGCTTTAGGAGCACTTGTCTTTATATGGACAGGTAACACATTTGAAAATGACTATTTGCTACGATGGGGATTCCTGCAGTTTCTAACATCTTATCTGAAGTATATTTTAAATGTAGCACATATGTGTAGCAAACACATTGGTAAAGATTATGTGTAGGATAAATGTGCTTGGGCTAAATTGGCACCCCAACCCGGTCTGTCAGGTGAGGAGGGTTTACAGAGACCCAGCAGGACTAAAAACAAAACCTGTCGAAGGGCAGGTGAGCTCACAAAAGAGCCGATGGCCATCCATACCTGGAGAAGACATTGGCACCACCAGGTTATTTTTGCCCAAAGAATTGCCGATGACACAAAAGCAGTCAACTAATCTCACGCCAAATCGGTTAAGGCCCAGGTTAACAACAACCATGTCTTTCATTGATGCTTGGCAGGATAAAAGCAGACTGGGACCACCAAACATCAAAGACTAGATGGGATTAAAACTGACTGATTGTATAAGGATTGCAAAAGACTGGGAAGAATGGAGGAAAGTTATTGCTACATCAGAGGTATCCCAAAGGTCAGTGAAGCTTTTGGACTGAGTAGCTGGCTGACTGAAATGTGCTGAACCAAAGATCTGGACAGGCCTGTTAAACAAGCACTAATCTCTAATTACTCTTGCCTCTTAATTATTCCTATACAACACAACAAAATTGTAAATGCGATGGAGGTACCTAATCCATCTCTGATGGCTGTCTCAAATGATTATGCATGACATCTAGGGTAATGAGCACAATGTAAATACACAGAAAGTGTGTGTTCTGAGTTATATATATATCCCAGCAAGGCTTATAATGTGGGCACATGCAAACCAAAAATAAAAATTTTCCACCACACATTTTCCACCACACACCATACAAGAGTTTAGAAACCTCCATACGTTTGCATTCACAGTGTTAGGACTGGTGCTTCCAATGTGGGCAATTGCTCTAATATCAATTGGTGTATCTCTAGTATTTGCTTTTGTGGTTTGGATATTTGTATGTCCATGGATGAAGAGGAAAATAGCAAGTAAGTAGCCAGTAGATTAAATGCTAATAGAGCGAGATCCTTGTGAATTGGAATATGTGCCATTTGGGGATTTATTCTGGAATGGGCTTCCAAGAGAGGTGGTGCTATCACCTAGCTTGGAGGTCTTCAACAGGAGGCTAGATAGTCACCTGGCTGGGGTCATCTGACCTTGGTCCTCTTTCCTGCCATGCAGGGGGTTGGACACGATGATCCATTATGGTCCCTTCTGACTCTACAATCTATGAATCTATGTTTCTCAAAATAAGCCCATTTTTTAAGCCAAGAGGGGACACTAGCCCTGAAGGAGGAGTATCCCCATGCCATGTTTCAAATGTCTGCTATATTTATTCCAGAGATATCAAAAATAAAAAATAAAAGAGTTTGAATTTTTAACTGGTGAAAATGTTGTTCCTATTTTACCTGAAAATATCCTGGACCTCGTTAAAAAACAAAAAGTCACATCCAAGCAGAGAAAAAAGATGGAAATTTTAAAGCAAAAACGTTAATATTTGGGAATGATGCATCTCAAAAGGGGAAATGTAATGGTGACTATTCAGCAATCTTAACTACATAAGGTATGCTGTAACGTTCTTTAAAATCCTGCCCAGGGTGCAAAGCTTATTTTCCTAAAACAATAGCGTATTCCATTTTCTTTGATTGGGCTCGAGTTTCCTGTTAGTTCCATATGTACAAACTTAAAGCAACTCTATTGCAATCAGTGGACTTATACTAATGTGAAATTAAGATAAGAGAAAGATGAAGGTAATCTTTTATTATTAATACAGACAGCTGGCTATACTGGGTATAAGCTTGGCACATAATATGGTTCCTGATATGCAAGTATTTTTTTAAGGATCTACATGCAACTTGAAGTAATTGATTCAGATAAGCAAATATCTGATCAGCAGGGATCCAGGTTTTCCATTTGCCATGGAAAAATGTAGTAAAATGCAGATTTTCTCATTTTAAGAAGAAAAACATAGATTTTCTCCTTGAAAGGAGAAAAACATGGGAAATGGTAGGTTTCCCCTTGCAGGCTGGCAGGGTCCTGCAGGGGTCAGGGATGCGAGTCGGCATGGACAGAGAACCAGCATATCAGGGCTGCTAAGCACCACAAAGCAGCAGGGGGGACAGCCACAGCTGGATCTGAGTCATAGTGAGCAAAGGGAGCAGGGGGAGCCCTGATTTTCCATAATAAGAAACTCAAAATCAAATGCCAACATTTATAGGTATTTAGAATTTATTTTTGATTGAGGCACTGGTAGGCTTCCAAAATGCTTTAAAATTGTAAATATATCAATAAAAATTGTGTTCAACTGATACCTATGTATACAGTGGTGTTTCATTTTAATCGCAGAAAAACACGGATTTGGGGGTTTTAATCAGAGAATTTGTAATTTGTATTTAAAGAGAGAAAACCAGGATCCCTGCTGATCAGCTTTGTCTGTTCCTACTGAAAGTCAGAAAAAAACAAGTTCTGACCAAAAAGCAGTCCTTTTGTAGAACCTGAAACAAGTAAGGGGCACAGGCATGTGAGAAATACCACAATACATTAATAGAGCCCTACCAAATTCAAAGCAGAAGTTGGTTGCACTGCAGCTTCTTTAATCTTGCAAGTCCCCCCAACCCCCAGGCACTGCTGATTGGTAAAAGGGCCCTGCTTGCAGCTCACTTCTGATCAGTGGGGGGGCAAAAACTGTGGATTTAAATATGGCACCATTTTTGCCTCCCACTGCTGATTCACCAAGGGGCCCTGGCAGCCCTGCTGCTTGGAGTTGACTGGCAGGAAGGCAAAAACGGTGCCATATTTAAAACTCCACTTTTCCCTTCCTTGTCGATCAAGTGGGGCCCCTTCACCAATCAGCAGCAGGAGAAGGGAGTGCATGGGGGAACCTGCAAGATTAAAGGAGCTGCAGCACAGCCTACTTCTGCCATAAATTCGGTAGAGCCCTAATGATATACATCTAAAAACATTAGATTCTATCCCCTCCTTGTTCCTTTGAGGGTGAGAGAAAAAAACCCCTCACATCTTTAAAGACAAGAAAGAAAATTAAGGGTAAGCAAAAAAAAGAAATACCTACAAGGACACAGTACATCCAGAAAGGAGCAAGGAAGGAGAAAAGGAAGAATTATCCCATTCTAGGAGTAAAGATAAAGGCAGAGACAAAAGTAGCCTGCAAATGTCACAAGCTAATATAGCATAATTTCCCATTATTTAATTATATAATGCTTAGATTGTAAAGATTCTCTGATAAAACAGTGAAGCTTCCTTGTAAAGAACATAGGTAAGTCATGATACAGACATCATGATGACATTTCAGACTATCTTGTCTTGTTTATGATGTGGGTCCATGTAATGCCGCTCGATGAGGAAATCGTTCCCCAGCTCCTAAAAAATGACTGTCACTGGGCACATCTACATGAGACATTTACTGCAAAGCTGCCTAATTAATTCCACAGTAGTCTCAGTGTCTACATGTGTGGTGCTATTAGGCCACAGGAAACTAATTAATTCTGCTGCATGTTAGTATTTGTTCTTTAGTGAGCAGCAGCCACATGTAGATGCTGATGGGGCTGGCTAGGACATGAGGGTGCTCTAGTGCAGGGGCTGCTTGCTGGCTAACTCCACACTGGAGTACCCTCATGCCCCAGCCAGGCACTCCACAGCATTTTGAGACAGGCTGGAGCTGCCCCAGGCTGGCAGGCTGACCTCCCTGGGACCCCCTGCCAGCCAGGGTTGCTCTGACCCAACTCAACATGCTGCAGTCCCAGGTGCACATGTAAACATGGCACCCAGTAGCAAAAAAAATTGGCACAAACTGTGCCGGAGTGTATTGAGCTGCATTAATAGTACATGTAGATGTGTCCACTGGGATACAATTTAGTTCGTGTCGACTGTGGTATCTACAACCTGATAGCTTAAAATACCAAAGCAGAATGGAATTGAGCATTAGTTCAATCACTAAATACATCTTTTGTTTTTTTTTTAAATTCTATAAAATAAACAAAACGTATTTTCTTGGCATTTACATTTCAAGAGCTTTAAAATAATATAACTCAAGCATATTGCTCATACAGAAGATGCATGTATGCACACACATGAAATAAAACTAAATGTTTCGCAAATGGTCATTGCTGCCATCTGCATTCTTATGTGTAGGTTCATCTGTTACTCTGCCATGAATAACGGTAGAATTCACACTCCTAAAATTGCCGTTGTTCATCTGAAAATAACTGTTATTCTGTCAAACAATCTTCCTTCTCTGTCCCTCAGTAGCTGCTTTCTGCTATTCTCTGTTTGTTGTTATGTATGTTCTACAAACAACCAAACAAGGGCCATTAATAGGCATTCATTTAAAGATACGATGGGATCTGAGCCCCATCACAATAATCACACTTCCTTCCATGCCATATGTGCATGGCAGGATGTGCAATTTTGGGATTGAGGATCAGATCCAAATTGTGCCCTACTTGCCAGTGAGGTGGCATCCCAGGATCACAATCATGATCCCAGGCTCCCCCTGCCCTGGCAAGTTGAAAACCAGGTGCCTGACAACCAGCTGGTTGTCAACTGGATCTGGGACCACAATGGGGCTCCAGCCAACCTCAGTGTACTCCCTGGAGCCAAGCAATCAGCTAATTGTCAGCCAGATCAAGACCTCACTAGGGCTCCAACTGGCCACAGTGTGGCCTCCAGATCCAGCTGACAATCAGCTCTTGGAGTACTCCAGGGACTACACTAGGGTCAGTTTGAGCCTCGGTGAGGTCCTGATCCAGCTGATCATCAGCTGAACATCAGCTGACAGACACCATACCAGGCTGGTTCAAGCCCCTGAGGTGTCCAGGCAGTCCCACAGGTTGTTGGCCAGTAGGGACTGCACTGGGGCTGGTTGGAGATAATTACAGAGACCATAACCAGGCTATGTGGTCCTAGCATGTTCCCAACATGTTCCACATGTTCTATTTAAAGTGCATTGAAAACCAGTCACAAAGATATTGCACATTTTTTGTGTGATATTTGTGGCAAGTTTCCTTTTTTGTGGTACTATTAATTGCCTGCATGTATGGCTGGATTAATATTTAAGGCATGAATAAAAGACTAAGCATGTCTTAAGTTTAAAGTCTGCTCAGAGCCACTCTCTCTCTTCCTCTCTCTCTCATTTCATAGGCCTGGAGTACCAGCCTTTAACCACCTGAACTACAGCTTTCCATCTCTTCCTGTCTTTTGCAATCTCCTTCTTCCTTGTCACGTTTTTACCTGCCCTTCCAGATCACTTTTTATGTTATCTTCCCATCTGCAGGTTGCCTTCGTCTACCCTGAGGGCTGATATCCTCCACCTTAGCTTCCAAAATCTGCTTCACGTGTCTTTTCTCATTGGTTTTCACACTATGTCCTGCCCATTCCATTCTCTGCACTCAGGTTAATAAGTGAACATAATATAGGTATCTTCTTATCCTAGCATTACGTTTCCCACACCCTCCTGGCAAGCACTCTCAGAGAACGCAGGTTCTGCAGAGCCCGTGTGCCCTACCACACCACTACCCAACAAACAGGAAATCAGTGTATGAGCACATCCCTTTTTGCTCTGCACTGAGGTTATATTCAGCCTTATGGAAAATGTAAACAAACAGAGGCAGATCCACTCAAGGGGGGGGGGGGGGGGGGCTATGCAGGGATGCAGTTGCACCCTCCCCAACTTTGACTCTTGTTCCACCCAACCTTTAAAACCAACTACCTGCAGTGGCAGCAGCATTTCTGCATCCAGGCCGAAGTGAGGGAGTCAGTTGACTTCATGGCTTATCATCACCCTGATTCCTGCTAATCTCCCTCCACTCCACAAGTGGTAACAACTCCTTTTTAATGGTCTTCATGTTCCACTGTTCAAAATTCCACTTTCTTCTGCAGTTTTGCTCTACTGGCCATTCCTGGTAATGTCTATTTTATTTCATGTAATGTACATGTAACTATAATGACTACCGGACTAATGAAATATTATCTTTTGACAATTTTTGCTCAGTTTGTTGTGTTGTTTAAACTTAATATATAATTAGGAACCTACCAAAATCATGGTGGAAGTTTACATCTCAGCGACGCCATTTATCTTACTCTTTTTGCTGTGCAGCCCCCTTCCCCCGCCTGAGTGGCCGAGAGGCAAATGCCATGGCATTGCCTCTCTACCCTTCAGCAACAGGGGAAAGAGGGGAGATTGTGACAAAAAGAGCAAGATTAAAAGTATCACTGCATCGCAAACTTCCGCTGAGATTTAGATAGGTCCCTATAGATAATCTAGGGGGAATTTTCTTCAAGGACTATTGGGGCTTCCTCTCCCTCTAGCTTCTGTTCCCCAGTTCTGTCCCACTCCTGCCCCTAATGGCAAAGTCTTGAAGTACTTGGCTGACAATCCTTTGTCCTCCTTGTGAGTACCTGAAGGTGCACAATATGTGTGACACTGTGGCTGGAGCTGCTAAAACACAGAAATGTGCTCCATTTTTTTATTTTCAAAACTGCAAGTAAAAAATATAACACAACTTTCCTATGCCGCACTGTAGTCTCCCGTGCCGTTCACTTGTGCGTCAAGTCCACAGGGTCTTTTCTGGTTTCGCCCTTGCTTAGGGAAAAAACAGGCTTGTTAATGGGCTAGATCTTGGTCGATGTCCCAGGGGGTCTTTCCTGCCAAGTCTTTGCTGGAAATTATTTTAATTGGGAGGAAGATGGTCTATCCTGCTCCTCCTGGTGCCTTTCTTCAGTCCCTGGTTGTCCTTCCTGCTTGGGGCTCCACTTCCCGTACACCCCACCTAATGCCAAACCAACGATGTTGTTTTCCTGGACCACTAGAGTTGGTATCACATGCACTTTGGTGTTTTGGCCCTTTAACTTATGACGGTGGGACCGAGACATTGTTTGGCCTGAGCGTCCCCTACCGCCCCTTGCCTTATCTATGCATCTTCCAGGTCCCAGGCTGTCTTGTCCCCCAACATCCCTCTCCCTATTCTGATTTTATACCTGCCATGGGTCAGATCTACATTGGTCCTCACCCTGTCTGGTCCTGCCTGGATCCAGTCCAAGTTGTGGGCGTCTGACTCCCACAGAGTCTCTATAGGTAAGTTATTGAGTCTTGTCTGGCTCTGGTTATTTGAGAAAGCCCCACATCACTGCAGCGGAACTGTGCTCTAAATCTGGCCCCTCCAGCCCAGTCAGGAACCTCATTTCTGGTTCCCCCTCTTGCTTTCCCGCTGGGCTTTTCATCCTGGCCTCAAGGGTCTGGGCAACAAATCGGTCCAGGAACACTGCTATAAAGCATGCCCATGCGGACATAGGAGCTGGTCCCAGCTCCTCCTGACTCTGCCCGGTTTTTTTCCTTTTACCGCAGCATGACCATCTGCCGTGGTTTCACTTTCGCCGCATCCTGGTTCCGGTGTAGCATCCCACCGGCTTTGCTCCTTGTTCAGCTAAGTCTTTCTTTTCACACCCACGCAGACACTCTCCGAACTCCACAGTACAAGAAAAACTTATCTATTATAAATTTCACTAGAAAAAGAGAAAACTAACCAGTCTTCTGTTATAGTCCAAACTAAGCAAAACACAAAGAATAAATAAGTATCATAGGACATTTATACACGTGCTCTGGGAAGGTGGGGAGGGCTGCTTTAATCAGAGTGGCTCTGAGACCCACTTTAATTAAAGCATCCGGAGTTCCATGTGTATCAGCATCTTCGCGTTGAAAAATGGCGATGGGAGCGCTTTAATAAAAGCTCGTCGAGCAAACTTTTAGTTAAAGCACCCCTGCCACCATTTTTCAGTGCAGGGAGACTGATACACATAATGCTGGAGTCTGCTGGAATGCAGTAATTACCATGCTTCAAGCAGACTTGATTGAATCTGCTCTAACCCTCTGTAATTACAGTGTCAGAGCAGCCTTGATGCACGTGTATATGCACCCAAAAATATTTACAGGAGAAAATTAGAACATTAAGCTTTTTTCTAACGACAGGATTTAGGAATGGGCAGTTCCCCTTTAACACTGATTAAAAATATTGCAGCTGGCTTCTGTCTCGCACTTCTACCCACTAACATGGCTATTCACTCACTGGTCTTAGGGCCACTTCAGCACATGTGCTACAGACACCAGAGCATCTTATCTCTAAAAAGAATCCAGCCAAGTTCAGTGCTGTTCTTTAACTGTGAGCCAAATTGGAACTCCAAGAAGAACATACATCTTTAGTTTTGGGAATGACTTGGTGCTGTCAGACCATTACTAGTGATCTCACAATTAACAAAAATGTTGCCAGCCTCCTACATATCTCCTGAGAGCTGCTGCAAATTTGGTTTGCCATGGAAACCAGATAACTGAAGAAACCCAGTAGATGGCCACAACTGTGACATGGACTAGTATGTAAAATGTCTCTCCAGTTTCTGCCTATTCAATTAAAAACTGAATGCCTATTCAATTTAATTGAATGTAATGCCTATTGAATGCCTATTCAATTAAAAATCAAAATGGATGTTTCTCCACAAATACATTTCACCATGATTCTGAATATGCTATATTCAACACTATACTGTTACTTTGGAATATACCACTCTTAATTTACTGTCCATGCTGGAATTTATGTTTTATCCATTCCATCATGCATGCCACATTAACTATTTCTATACCTGTAAACACATGTTGTTGCATTGGTTTACTGACACATCAAAGAAATAACCTTGTTAACCCTAAACTAGTAAATTCACAAGTGAAGATCAGACAGCTGATTTTTTTAAAATAATATTATTAGTCCTCTTCCAGCATTTAAACATTACTAAATAACATCCTACAATTCACTTATGTGCATCCTTTTTCATACTAAGAACACTATAGGCTCCTTTAGACATTCAAGCAAAAGCATGATATGATCTTGTACATGATACAATCACGCCTCCTGCCATGCCGCATGTGCATGGCAGGAAGTATGATTGTGGAATCCAGCATCAGATCCAATCACACCTTATTACTGCACTGGCAAGTAGCCAGCTCCCGTGGCTGTGAGCCCTGCAGCTGATGAGGTTTGCATCAGGGGCAGCATTCCACACGCTGCCCTCACTGTGGGCCTTGTCAGCTGTACAGCTCATAGCCGGAGCCATGGGTGGTATACCCCTGCAGCTGGAAGCCCCCTCAGCTGATGGGGCTTCCAGCCACAGGGGAGCACCTGGCCACATATTCAATAATGGCATGACAAGAACAAGCCACAAAGTTATTCCACATTTTTTGTGAAATAACTTTGTGGCTTATTCCTTGTTTTATCATGCCATTAACTGATTGAACGGATGGCTGGGCCACAACTTAAGATGTGAGTAACTGGTTAATCACATTTTAAGTGTAATGTATAGATGGGACCTATGTGTCCGCTGAATTAAAGGCAGGAGCGTGAAGGATCCATATTTCTCTGCCTTCCAGAGGCTAAACACTTTATTACCACCAAGCACCATGCATTTAAAACTAAACTTCCTGAAAAGTTATTATTCTCTTTGAAAGAAAGATTATAAAGAAAAAGATTCAAAATAACCCACAAGTGATCATGGATTATTTAGGCCAACCACTGTAGACATCTCAGAATATTACAGGGAGTTACAGCAAGGAATATAAAAAATGAATTGCTCATTTCCTCTTCTTTTTCCATGAAAACCATTCATGAATTTTAAAATCTTGATTTAATTTTCCTACTCTTTTTGAATTAATACTATAGATTAAAATTTACAGATCCAACAAGAATGTTAACTCAGCTGTATTACACACCCCTGTATATTTTATTATATACAGTTCAACTACAACTTTAAACCAGAAAAACAGGAATAGCAAATACTGCACATTGCCAAGATAAAGTTCCAATGGCAACATTAACTTTTGCACACACTGACTTTTTATGATTTTAATTTTGTAACATGAATGGTGCTTTTTTCGTTTAAGGTAATGTAGCTTTTCAAGTAAAAAAAATCTGCTTTACTATTTACTTATGATGTGGAATTTGTGACTCTTCCTTTCGGATGCAGAACTACAACCAAAAACCCTGCAACACAGGGCTACACCTTAAAACCATCCAAAAATTGAGCTTGGTGGAGTACATGGCAAACCCACATGCTAAAAGGAATATCTTACCATGAGCGTGTTCAACATTTGCTCCTATTCTGACCTTTTTTAAAACACCAAGGATTTTATGGGTTATGATGTTATATATAAATTATATAATTTTTATTTATTTATATAATGATTATTTTAAGGGTCTGACTTGGGGATTTTAAAACCTTGGACTGACAATATCATGGTTTACCTTCCTACTGTATCTGTTCTTTAACTAAGTCCCTAGGGAAAGGTTTCACGCACCCCATTAAATACATAGAAAAGAGAGACAGTTTTTCTAATATATAAGAATTTGATATATTTCAAATAATCCAAACATTTAAATATAGGGGACAATATATAGTTTTGTTACTGTCTTTGAAGCCTACAGAGTCCACAGTCTAATGAGTAGATTAAATTATACTCATCTATTTATGTAGTATACCATAGCCTTAAGAGGCCAAGAGGCAAGCACTCATCAGCAGGGATGCTAGAAATTGTGCGCCATGGAAAAACCTAGAATTTGCGCTTTTATAGAGAATCTTTAGAATCTCCAGGAAAAAAACAACTTACTGAAAATAAACTGCTGGCTCCCCAGTGGGAACCAACTGTTCTCACAGCCACTGTAGCAGCCTGCTAGGGGGAGAAGCTGCTAGCACACGGCAAAGCAGCCGAGATAAGACTCCTCATCTCTCCACCACTGATTGGCCAAAAGGGCTGCCTGTTGTGTGGCCCCACCTCTCTCCACCAATCTGTGGTGAGGGGCAGGGCCACTTGAAAGGAAGCCCTCTCAGTGAATCAGCAATGAAGGGTGGGGCTGCTGCCATTTGACAATCGGCATGGGGGAGGGGAAGCTTGCCACAGAAAAACACAGATTCTGGTAGAATTTTTTCTTGATCAGTTTTTATTTCATCATGGAAAACTAGGATCCCTGCTCATCAGGAACTGCAGTTTTCTGTACCTTATGTTGCTGCACCCTTAGTATGAACTGGAGGGCAATCAAGAAAGACCAATTTGCATAAAACTCTCTCTCTCTCTCTCTCTCGCTTAGGTAACAATCTCTATGTGTTATATGTAATATATATTAGAAATATTATCGTAGCATACATGGATGATGTAGATACTATTCTTCATCTATAAAGTGGCCTAAGCAAAATAAAAAAGGTCCAAACATGCTAAGTTTTTAAAACTCAATGAGGTCAAACATATTCAGACCAGCACAGTCCTTTTGGAGCAATTACTGCCTCCCCAAGACAATATTTCCCTTAGACTCAAACCAAAACTTACAGTTAAATATTTCTACAGTTAAATTTAAACCTTCCCTAAAGTACTTAAATTTTAAAAAAAGTTAAGAAAGTTTACTGTCATAGGATCAAGGTGTTTAGCAATGCCACTGCTTAAGTTTAAAAAAAAAATCATGCTTCCTTAATATGATGCAAACATCCTGCAACAAGATCTTCAGGTCTGAAAGGCTAGAAATATAAATCCAGTCACTACAGAAAGGTTTCTCATAACACTAGTGTCAGTAAGAATGATCACGTACTTCCAGTGCCTGCTTTTAAAAGTAAGGAAATTCATGTACTGTACACATTTCTTTAACTCAGTGCTTCCCAACATTTTTCATCCCACAGCACACTTACATGGCCTTTTCCATCCCAAAGCACACCGGCCAGACATGGGGGGGG